>NC_081439.1:22202676-22487676 GCF_949786415.1 Peromyscus eremicus | reverse complement strand
CTTCTTCAAAAAACATTTTATAGATGAGCTGGGGGAGATATCGAAATATGGATGGTGACACAAAGAAAGAAGAAATATTGGTCTATCAATCCCCTCTCCCTAATTTCTTTGTCATACATTGATGATTTCCCACTAATTTGAGCAATGGCAGCTGTTAGGAAATTTTCTGACATTCTTCTATTGAAAGCTTTATGAAAGATTCAGGCAACCAGGCCTGTTGCCATATATGATCACATTCTGCAAAGAGCTAGACTGTTTCCTTGAACATTCGACTGTAAGCCACGTGATTGTCTGTGGTCAGAGCATTTTTCAGGCACTGCCAAAAGTATGGCTGAGCCTGTGGATTTGAAGGCCACTCCAGGACGGAACTCCCACAGAGCCTCTTCCGGAGCTGAAGAAACTTAGACTTCTGCAGAGGCTTCTCCAAGAATATCAAGATAATCACATCCACTTTTTCCTCCATGAGCCTCTGATGGGACAAATAAAACGCCACCTTAAACCTCTCTGTCTTGGCATAGTTCTGTGTCATCACAAACACTGTCTTTTTGCTGAGCTGTATGCTCTGGGAAAGATTTTCTAGAATTGGCTGCCCTGGTAGCCAATCCCTTTCTTCTAGACACAAATTAAAATGTTTCTCTCTTGGATCTTCCAATTTAGCCACCAGCTCCTGTAAAACCCATTCTGTCACAGCCGAGTTTTTAGTGTCGTACACAATAAAAGCATCATAGCAAGACTCCATAGATTGAAGGCGTTGGTATCCCTTTATCTTGGCTTTCCAGAAATAGTAAATGTACCACATATCCCAGAAGAAGAGGTGACTTGCTGTCATAACTACCATCAGAAAGAGGACTGAAGATAAGGAAATGGAGAATAGAATTAGGTTAGTGAGATCTAATTCACACGTATATAGATCCAGGGATACGACACTCTGGCCTTTGTGTGCTCCTGGCCCCACACAAGTCACTTCAGTGGCCAGGTAAGGAATGTCAACATCTGTATGATTAACCCACCAGACAAACCAGACAGCATCACAGTTGCACAGAAAGCGATTGTGATGTAAAAGCAACCTATCTAGATTGTTGAGGACGTTTTCTGGGAAGCTAGTCTTCTGAATGACCTGGATCCTATTTGAACTGAGGTCTAGATAGCGCAACTGGAAAGCATCTTCTAGAAAGTAATTTGTCAAGTGCCTGATTTGATTATGATTAAGAATCAGTTTCATGAGACTTTTGGAACAGTTGGCTAATCTCTCAGGGACAGTCTTCAGCTGGTTATGGCTGAGGTCTAAATTTTTCAGATGTTTCAGTAATGCGAGTTTATCCCAAGAGAAATTTTTGAGTCCATTTTCAGCCAAGTAGAGAGTCTCTAGATTTGGTGGCATACCCTCAAACACCCCATGAGGCAAGGAACTCAGGGAATTTCGGGAGATATCTAATACCTCTAAGTTGAACAAATTCTTGAAGAAGTCCAAGTATCTGTTATCACCATCTCGCCATAAAACATCTAAATGGTTGCCTCTGAATTCCAGCACTTTAAGAGAGTCACTTTCCATGGTCCTGCTAGCAGAGGTGGAGATGTCATTGTCATTCATCATGAGTTTCTTCAGAGACCGTAATTTCTTGGTAAAGTTTAGCATGTGAGTAATTCCTTCTGCTTGAAAATAGTGGCTGTTACTACTTAAATCCAGAACTTCCAGTTTGTGGAGCTCTTCAAAGGCTGTTGAATACAATAAATCAAGCCGGTTGTTGGAGAAATCTAAGTAGCGCAGCTCTCTTAGTGGCTGGAATTCACTGCCATTAAGAGTTTGGCCAATGGTGTTTCCTGACAAGTTGAGGCATTTGAGGAATGAGAGATGCTGAAAATCAGAGGGCTTGATAAAAAATATATTATTTCTACTTAGGTCTAAGGTCTGCCCATATGCATGGCAGTCTGCATTCAAAGGTAAGAAAGTAGGCAACTCTCTGGTTTTGAACCTACAGCTCCGTGCATATTCATCATATCGGAAATAATGTAAGGTCTCTAGGACCTGGGGCCCATGCCGGTCTACAGAAGTTCTGGCATTAAAACAGGAACCAACTTCTCTTGGCTCTTCTGAAGGGGATATTTTATTCATCGAAAGGTCTATGAGGCTGAGGTTTTCAAGCTGTTTGAAAATGTTGAGGTCAACAATTTTTATGAAGTTAGTGCCAAGGTCAAGAACTTCAAGACTGGGAAGCTTGTGCAATGCAGAAAGGCTAGAGTTGTTCAGCTCTTTAAAAACATATCCTTTGATATGCAGAATTTTCAAGTTTCTCAGTGAAGAGAGTGAATGTGGTAAAGTTATAGATGCATGGTAGACCTGCAGCTCATAATTGAAGGACAGATCCAACTGGACAAGATTAGGGAGAAAATTCAAAAATTTGGCCTCCTCAATTTCTCTGGCCAAGTAGTTTTGGGAGAGGTCTAGTTCTTGGAGACTTCTCATGTTTTTAAACCATGTGTGGGGCACATGCTGAAGAGAGTTACTGTGTAGACGTAAAACTTTTAATTCTGTCAATGAATTGAAAGCATTGTCGTGGATCTGTAAGGGGGAATTATTTTCACACGGTGTGCACACATATGGGACATTATAACAGCGAGGGCAATTTCCACTTAGGTCGAGAATTTGCAATTGGTTGAGGTTATTAAAATCGTCTTCTTGGATTTTCGTAATGATGTTGTTATAAAGATACAGTTCTATTAAATTAGATGGCAAAATGGTGGGGACAGCTGTGACATTGTTATCCTTCAGTGAGAGAACCTTTAAATTTCTCATAACAAGGAAAGCATCTTTTTCAATTGAATAGGAAACATTGCAAGGATTTCGATAATAACAATTTTGACCCAGGTAGAGTGCTTCAATGTTGGCCAGTTCTGTTAGATTCTCTTTTGTGATGGAGAAGATATTGTTGGCCTCCAGGCTCAGAAGCTGTAAGCTGGATGGGAGATCCTGAGGTATCTCTAGAAGTTGGTTTCCATCCAGATAAAGGGCTTTCAAGTCAGAGAGTCCACTAAAGCTTCCAGGTCCAATCTGCAGCCTTTTAGTACACACATTGGCTTTGGACCCCAGTAGAACTGGTACACAGTTGCATCTAAAATCTATCTCTTCCAGGTGATTCAGCCTACGAAAGGAGTCTGGAGAGATGCTTGGTATGTGGTTGATGGTAAGGGTGAGGTTGGTGGTATTAGTGGGAATGCCCTCAGGGATTTCTGTCAAATGCTTGTCTGTGCAGTCCACGATCACATGGGTCTTTTCAAGATCTAGCTTGACATCACAAGGTAGAGTTTTAGGAAACCATCGAGACCCAAGGACTCTAGAAACTAAGGTCATATTTAAAAAGATGAAAATTTGTCTCTTCAATGTCCATATTGGAAATACCTGAAAATAAAAGGAAGAATAAATTATTGTTATAAAATATACCGAAGAACAATTCAAAAGTCCCATTTGCTTTCTCTCTCTCAGTAAATTATAAAAATAAACAACATAAGCCTTTTTTTTTATAATAGTGTCAACAGCACCTCTGGTCCTGTGACTGTACTTGTCAACCACTGATGTTTTTGATAAATTGCTTTTATGTTTTGCTTGTAGAATCTCAGCTTTCTAACAAAATATCTTAAAGAATCTTTTCCATTTATTTATTTATCTTTTGTGAGTATGCATGCGTGTGTATGCATGTGGGTGTGCATACAGCAAGACAAGATTGTGGAGGTCTGAGGACAACTTGTGAAAGTCTGTTCTCTTCTTCCACCTTGTGGGTCCTGCAGATCAAACTCAGGTCATCAGGCTTCTTGGCAAGTAGCCTTACTGTCTTAGTTACTGTTCTATTGCTGTGATAAAACACCATGACCAAGACAATGTATAAAAGGAAACATTCAGTCAGGTTCTTGTTTATAGTTTCAGAGGGTGAGTCCATGATCATCATGGCAGGTAAGCATGACACTGGAGCAGGAGCTGAGAGTTCACATGTGATATGCAAATTGCAGTCAGACTGGGACTGGCATGGAAGTTTGAAACCTCAAAGCCCAGCCCCAGTGACACACCTCTTTCAGCAAGGCTACACCTCCTCCAGCAAAGCCATACCTCCTAATTGTTCCCCAAAGATCCCTTAACTGGGAGCCAAGTATTCAAACATTAGCCTATGGTGCCGTTCTCATTCATACCACCATACTTACCCCCACCGAGCCATCTTCCTTGCTGCCCCAAACAGTTTTGAAGATTCAGAAGCAGCATTGTCTATTAGTTGTTACATAGAGTGCTACAACAGAGAGGCACTAAACTACAAAATTTGCGGGCTAAGGAATGCTAAAAATATATACACTTGCGAGGAACAATGCATTAAGACTCCAGGATAATTAATGTTTTCTTGCTAAACCTTCCTTGGAACATATGCAAAAATCTTTCATGATTGTCAAGTCCCATAATATTCTAAGGACAAAAATTTTAAAAAAAGATCCATTCTCTATTACAACTTAAGACACAGCTCAGCAATAGTAACTGGTTTTCCAAATGGCATTCGATTATTAAACACGTGTTTCTGCCATTCTGTAATCTAGGTCTCCCCTTGGATTGTTTTTGGAAGTCACTGCAAAAATCACCTCCACGATGATTTGCCATGCTTTCCCTGTACACTGGGTTTTGTTAGCTTTTAGTGTTTGAAATACCTAGTTGGGGGAGAAAACACAGAGTTACACCAACCTTGAGGCAAATTGTTGCTTCAAGCTGACCATGCATCAGGATTTGAAAGAGAGCAATACCCTGCTTGGGGAGAGTAGAGCCTGATCTTTGAAGGGTCTTTGTGAGAGAGTAGGAAGAGAGGAAAGTGTTGGACCATTGGGATAGGGTCCAAGGTTTACTGACATCACCATGTTAGATTAGAGACACTTTCTTTCTCCTTTTGAAAAAAGAAGGTGTTTCTGTGGAGGGTATTTGAAAAGTCTCAAGGGTATTCTTGGAAAAGGAGCTTCTGGAAAAATAATGGGTCTAGTTAGTATGTGATGTATCCAGTGGTCACTTTTCCTGCCTGTTATCCAGACTCCATTTAGGGCTTTGCTATCTGGAAGAGCCCATTCCCAGGAAGCTGAGGAGGGCAGAAATGTGAGGGGAGGGAGGATACAGCTGGGTGTGGCCTGTCAGCTTCTGACAGTGGCTGGGCTGATTACAAAAGAGATTGCACCTGGAGGGTGTGGAATGTACTATGTAATTTTGGAAAGGTACGAATAGTATCATCAGGGCACTGCCTGGGTGAGCCATACTCACATCAGCCACACTACTGGGAGAATGGGATGTCTAATAGGACTGAAGGAGACCATAGTTAATCATTGTGCTAAGACTAAATAAACCAAGGACCTCTCAAGAAAAATGGAATATATAGGCACCCATTTCTAAAGGCAATACTTATAAACATCTAAGTGTACCATAGGAGGCTTTCCAGTGATAAGTGAGAGACACTGAAGAGGTCTGTTTACCCACTGTCACCAAGGCAGAGTGGCTTAAAGCACGGGCTTGCTCTTATGTTTCAGGAGTCTGTTAGTAGTCTACTCCAGAACTCCCTTTCAGATTCACTAATACTTGTATATGGGATGATCCAGCCTGCTTTTCTATGACAGACTTCTAGTTCAACTATTGATTATGTCCTAGCATTGACTGAGTCTGACAATGTATTATTGGTGCTGTCTAATAAACCAAATGTTTACATTCCTTAATTCCTTTAATAGGGGGCAAGCAAGCCACAAAATTTTCTCCATCTTTCTCTTCCTTAACACAGGATCAGTGGTTCTCAACCTATTGGGTCGAGACCCATCCAGGGGTCGTATTTCACATATTTATATTACTATTTATAACAGTAGCAAAATTACAGTTATGAAGTAGCAACAAAATAATTTTATGGTGGAGGTCATCACACCATGAGGAACTGTATTGAAGATTCACAGCATTAGGAAGGTTCAGAACTACTGCACAATCTATCTCTTAAGAATCTCATAGGGCTTTTTTTTGTTGTGGTTGTGGTAGTGTTTTTTGTTTGTTTTGATTTGCTTTGTTTTTACTGATCTTCACATACCTAAAGTTTGTGCAAAATTGTCTCCCTTCCTTCTCTTACAGTGCCCTCTATTTTTTCCCTATGATTAAAATTGTTCATGGAAAGGCTGGAGAGATGGCGCCATTGATAATGTGCTTGACACAAGCTTGAGGACCTGAATTTAGGACAGAGGCTGATGCTTGGAGCTCACTGGCTAGTCAGTCAGTCTAGCCAGTCAGTGAGTTCTGGATTCAGTAAGAGACCTTCTCTCAGTCAATAATGTGGAGAGCAACAGAGTAAGACAGTGTTGATCTCTGGCCTTGACAGGGATATACCTGTTCATGGACAAGTGTACACACATGCACACATACACACACACACACACACACACACACACACACACACACACACACAGTGAGTTTGGATGAACTCCTTCATTGTCTTTTTCAACATCATTTTTGCTTTCTCATTGTTAGAGTATTTATCTTATTTTTTATTTTATATGTATGGGTGTTTGGGCTACATATATGTCTGTATACCATGGATGTGCCTGATGCCTGCAGAAACTGGAGAGAAAAACAGTTGTGAATCATCATGTAGGTGCTGTAAATTAAACCTGGGTCTTCTGGAAGAGCAGCCAGTGTTCTTAACCACTAAGCCATCTCTCTAGCCCATGCTTTCCCATTTTTGCTGACACAGTATCAGCTATGACTATTCCAAAACGTTGTCTCTCGGATCTTATTCTTCTAACCCACATTATCCAATAAGCTTTCCAGCCTTCAATCATTATCCTACTGTAGAGTGTTTCAAATGGTTCTCTTTTTTATAATATGAACTTAAGCTTTTTATCTATTACCAAAATCTTGCCTGTATAGATTAAATTTTTTTTAAAGATTTCTCGCTGGGTGGTGGTGGCACATGCCTTTAATCCCAGCACTTGGGAGGCAGAGGCAGGCAGATCTCTGTGAGTTGGAGGCCAGCCTGGTCTACAAATCGAGATCCAGGACAGCTAGGACTGTTACACAGAGAAACCCTGTCTCAAAAAATAAAAAAATATTTCTGTTTCTGTCTCTGTCTGTCTCTGTCTCTGTCTCTGTCTCTGTCTCTGTCTCTGTGTCTCTCTGTGTGTGTGTGTGTGTGTGTGTGTGGGTGAGAGAGAGAGAGAGAGAGAGACAGAGACAGAGACAGAGACAGAGACAGTGACAGAGAATCAGTCTGTGTTTCTCTCTGTGTGAATTACGTGTCTGTTCAGGTGCAGAGTCCAGAAGAAGGCATTGGATTGATTCCCTGGAGCTGTTTCAGGTAGCTGCGAGCCTCTTGTCATGAGTGCTGGGAACTGAACTCCTGTCCTCTGAAAGAGCAGCAAGCACTTTTAACTGCTGAGACATTTTTCCATCCTCTACTTAAAGTACTTTCCCCCATCATGTTCACCAACCAGAATTCTACTTATCCTTTTAAATAAGTAATATTTAGCTGATTATTTTGAGAATTTCATAGTGTATTTTAATCATATTCACCTCCCTCCACTCTTCCCATATCCATCCTCTCTACCCTCATTTTCCTACCCATGCAACCTTGAGTTTCTTTCTTCTTTCTCTTCTACTGAGTCTAGTTTATGCTGCCCAACTACTTGGGAGTGGGGCCTGCCCTGGAGTGTGGTCAACCTACCAGGTGCCATGTCATTACAGAAAATGGTCTCTCCCTCTCCCAGCCCCTATCAAATGCTAATCACCCATCAGCTAGTAGTAGGATTCCATACCTACCTCCCATTTCCATGCTGGAATTTTCTCTGTCATGAGCTTGCTTACTTGCACATGCTGTTACAATTGCTGTGAGTTTGTATGTGCATCTGCCCTGTTATGACCGAGAAACTATTTCTTTGAAGTCATCCTCCATCACTGGCTCTTACAATCTTTCTGCCCCTTCTTCTGCAAACTTCCCTGAGCTTCGAGGTATGGGTTACCAACATTGTCCAGTCATGAGTATCTGTGTTAATTGTCATCTACTGTAAGAAGAAGCTTCTCTGATGAGGGATGAGAGATGCACTGATCTTTGGGTATAGTGATGTCATTAGGAATCATTTTAGTACTGCATTCTCTTAGCGGAATAATAGTATTAAGTTCTCCCCTAGGGCCCACGACCTATATACCTACAACTCTTTAGCCCTTTTAATCTAGTTACCCTTCAAAGTTATATTTGTCCAACTGGAACACTCAGAGATACTTGGATTACATGGCAGTAGGCCAGGAGCTACAAAAAGCCCTTAGATAAATATGGTGATAGATATGGACATCCTCCTAAAATATCAGTATAGAGATTTAGGGGAAATGTTCACTACAGTTGAATGAGAGAGTCAAGATAGGAGAATGGACCTTAGAAGAGAGAAGTAGAGTATACTCTTAGTGAGGATCCTAGACCCTGGGTCTCAACCACAACAATGCTTCTGACAGAAGATGTGATGCATGTATGGTGGAAGACATGATAATTGTGCAACCAGGATACAATGTATTGCTAGATGTGATAGTGTGGACCAGAGAGGTGAGCTGTGTTCCAGAAGAGGCCAATCCAGATAAAGGACAACAGTCAAGGACTCAGTGGTGAGGCACACTTGCTGCTCTTCCTGATGATCTGAGTTTGATGCTCAGCACCCAAGTAAGGTGGCTCACAACCACTTGTAACTCTGGTTTCAGGGGATCTAGTGCCCCCTTCTGCCCTCCACAGGCACCAGAACTCATGTGCACATTCATATAAATGTACATGTAATTAGAAACTAAAATCTATTTTTAAAAAGGACAATGGTTCATTGGGTACTCTCTTCCCATGAGACCTGTTGAAGAAGTGGGACATCCCCAAGTTAACTGATTTAAGAGAGGGAAGTGGTAGAGTAACCAGCAAACTAAGTTTCCCCAAATGTTCCTAACTTTGATATTTCATCTCACCCCAGTTAGAATGGCCAAGATCAACAAAACATCTGACAACAAATGCTGGCGAGGCTGCAGAGGAAGAGGAACCTTCATTCACTGTTTTTGGGAATGCGAATTGATACAGTCACTCTGTCAATCAGTATGGAGAATGCGCTAAAACTTAAAAACACATCCACCATATGACCCAGCTATACCACTCTTGGGCATATGCCCAAAGGACTTGACATCCTGCTCTACAGACACTTGCTCAGCCATGTTCATCACTATCTTAGTCACAATAGCCAGAAAATGGAAACAACCTAAATGCCCTTCAATACATGAATGGGTAAAGAAAATGTGAACAAATACACAATGGAATGCTATTCAGCTGCAAACAGAAAGGAAATCGTGAACTTTTCAGTTAAATGGATAGATCTAGAAAAGATTATGTTGAGTGAGATAACCCAGACCCAGAAAGACAAATGCCACATGTTCTCTCTCTCATCTGAGGTTCTTAGCTCCAAATCTTCAGATGTGAATATACAACATGGAGTAACCACAGAAAAAGGGACCATAGGTGGGGGTAGGTGGGAGGGAAGTACCAGGATACAGGTGATATGAAGTGACAAACTGAATAATGAGGAGGGGACTTCTACCGGGGAAGAAAGAAGGTCAGTACAGAAGAAGTGATGAATAATATCATGCTTGTATGTGAAAGGCTCGAGAAATCATATTATTTTATATTTACCTGAAGTTAAATACTATATATAAATATATATATATGTGTGTGTGTGTGTGTGTGTGTGTGTGTGTGTGTACATATATAAATATATACAGACAGACACATATGCATATATATCTTAAAGAAAGTTAAGCTACTTGGGCTGTAAATGTTCCCATGATATCTATAGACAAAAACAAAAACAAAAACAAAAACAAAAACAAAACAACAACCCAGTACCAGACACAAGAAACCTCCTTTCAAATGTTGGTCAAGGTAGTCTAAAGGATGCAGGTTATTGATGTAGCCCTTGGTTGCTTTTCAGGGGTTGAAGGGGGACCCTATTGCTGAAGACATCACATACTTAGGACACATGATTCAGATGACTGGAGCTAGATCTGACATTAAAGTCTCTTTTCTGCAGTCTATCTTCCATGGGACCAGAAAACACTATGCAAACTGCCAAGAGAAGGAAGCAATTAAACATCCCTACCCAGCTGCAATGCCTAGGAGCCATGACAATGACCAGCATGGCAAGACATGCATAAAGGTGCAATAAGTGGCAATTCCATATTAATGGCAACCAATAGCTATCTAATTAGACTTATGGCCCACTTGACCAGAGGGAAATTATGCCTGGTGTTGAAAACCTAGTTGACTTCCCAGGGATAGCAAAGTCATGGATCTTAGAAAAAAAAATCTATTACCACCAATTATAGCTAGACCAGCACAATTCCTTACAATATTCTGAATCTTATCCTTATACTCTCAAATATTAGATAATTGTAGCTATCACCCCTCATCAGAGAAGCTTCTCTTCACAGCAAACTGAGCCCATGATGGAAAACCAAAACTGGACACAATGCAGAGATCACCGGATCACTGGGAGCCCTGCCCAAACTGATGTATCTACATGACAGCTCCTGCATCTACGGCTCAGGGAACACTTCAGAAGAGAGAGCAGAAAGACTTTAAGAGTCAGAATACTTGGGAAGTCTGCTGTGAAATAGTCTTTCTTAGAAATAGCTGCATAGAAATAGAAAAGACCAGAACAAGGGCAACATCAATGGAAATGTTAACATGGAAGAGGGAAAATTTCACAGGGTCTCACCCCTAGACAAAGAACTACAGGCAGCTATGGATTACTGGGAGAAGGAGAAGTAGCCTCTCCCAGGGCTGAGCCCCTTATTGATTGTTTAGTGTAATGTCATCAGCTCACAACCCATAAACACACAAACAACAAAAATGGACTCCACAGGTTGTATTCTTATGTATTTATGCGCACACATATGTACACAACAAATATAATCAAAGAAAAAGTGGCTATCAGCTTGAGAGTGGGAGAGCATGGGAAGGGTTTGAGGGAGGGGAGCTGGGAGGGCCTGGAGGAGGAAAGGAGGAGGAAGGGCCATAGGCCTATTTTAAATAAATCCGTTTTTAAAAAAGAAAAATGAAGACTCTAAGGAAGCTTAATCACAGGCAAATGAAGTCAGGATTTAACTAGTGGTGGATGGGTGTTTAACAACCAGCTCCCCCTACCACAAAAAAAACTCTCACTTGTTAAGTCTTGATTTGTTAGCACTCTCAATTTCTTTTTTTTTTAAAAGAATTATTTTTATTTTATGTGTGTGCATGTCTACACCATGTTTGTAAGTGCAGCATGTGCATGAAGTACCCATAGAACTCAGGAGATGGTGCTGGATCCCTGGGACCTGAGATACAGACAGTTGAGAGCTGCCATGTGGGTGCTGCGACCTGAATCTGGGTCCTCTGGAAGAGCAGCCATTGCTCTTAACTGCTGTGTCATCTCTCTAGCCAAGCGTTTTTAATTTCAGTTGTGTAAATATTGCCACCTGGCCAATTTTGAGCTACAAGTATGATGTCACTGAGTGAACAGTTGGGGATGGATGCATAGAATTGCTCCTGTAATCCAGTATTTGTTGAGTCTAGCAACCACTAGGCTTAAAACACACAGAGTCAACGACTGTGAAATGCACCACATTTACACACTGACATACTACAAATCAAATGCAAATTTAATCCGAAAGCCTTTCCTCCCTCATTTCTCAATTCTCTCTACCACCGGCCCACTCTTCTAGTCTGCTACTACCTCCCTTCTCCAATTAGTCATTTGCTCTCATGTGGCCTCTGCAATGGCTGCCAAACTCATCTTCCTGCTTCCCCCCTTCTCTAGGATTCGTTTATCAAAAAGCATCAGAGCATTCAACATGAACCAGATCAACTAGAGTGATTTTTAACTACTCATTGAATAGAACACAAAGTCTTTCTCATTGTTTACATTGTTCAGGGCCTGAGTCTAGTAGCCTTCTCTGACCTTGAATCATCTCTTCCCTTTCACCACATACCAGCCATCTGGTCTGCTTTCTGTTCCACATTCAAGCCAAGCTGATCACCATGTCACTCTTGCCACCTGCTGTTTCTGACATTGGCTTTCTCCTCTTCCCATGGCCAGGTCATTTCTACCTCTTTGCTATCTGCTCAAGTGACACATCTTCAGAGAAGGAGGGCTTCCCTGACCAATAATTTATGTACCCTCCCATGTCATAATAGTGATACGTATAGTACTAGTAGTTGAGTTAGACAGCACTTACCACAAGCTAGGCACCATTGAAGTGTTTTGATCTTTACAATGCCAGCTAAGGATATCTACAAGTCTTCAGTCTTTTATTCAAAGTGATTAAGAGCTGAAAGATTTTGGATTTTTTAAGACTTCCGGAAAGTAACCCACATACACCTGGTTTTGCATGATACCTATTGGGTCCTGGGAGTGGCAACTCCTAATTAAAAACACAAACATTTCTGCAATAGTACACAGGGTTTTCTACTCTGGGTGGGATTTAAACAAAGAATAAGTAGCTTTCTAGTTTAGGTCAAGATTTCCTTCACATGCATTCAGTTGTGTCATGTTGCTGTCAACTAGGTTAGGATGAAGTGATTGGGGACTTTCTGCAGACCCATGGTATCTCTATTTTATGGATAAGTCAACTGAGACACAGAGGGGTGTGTATGTTCTGTACTAGACTTAATAGCACTCAGTATAATGAGACTTTCTTGCGCTTGACTAGTGCTCCATTGTGTTGCTAAATACACAAGTGAAATGGTGACTACATGAAGAAATTAATGAATATCAAAGTAAACAAAATGCCTTAAAAATCATATCTCATGGTGTTGGAAAGATGGCTCAATGATTCGAATCACTGACTGCTCTACCAGAGGATCCAGGCTTAATTCCCAGCATCCCCATAGCAGCTCACAATTATCTGTAACTCCAGTGCCAGGTAATCCTTCACTTTCTTCTATCTTCTGTGGGCACTGCACACGTGATGCACAGACATACATGAAGACAAAACACCCATACAAATAAAATAGAGTAAAAAAGTGTCTTCTTAGAGAAATTCCTCAGGCTATACTCCCACACTCAACATAGGTTTCCTCCATCTCTTCTATCTGCCCAAGTCGTTCTTGTGGAAAAAGGTTAAGAAGTCCTGCTATCAAAATGCCCAGCTCAAACCCATCTTCTCATGTCCTGCTGTGCTGAGTCAACATGGAGCTGTAGAGGGAGTGCTGGATTATGAATGAGAAGAACTGGCTCCTAGTCCTGGTTTGGTTGTTCATCACCTGTCTCTGAGCCAGATCCTTTGCTTAGGAGACCTCCCACAAGAGAATGACAGACCCAGGAACAACATAGTGCACACCATGTACCCAGCCTACATCTCACAACCAACACAATAGACACCAGACTAGGCTGTGCCCCAACTGTTCCTTAGCTAGTGATTGTACCATGTACCCAGCAAGAAAAAAAATTATGAGCAAATATCAGAATTCTACCTTATTAGTTACTTTTAAAAAATCACTGTGACAAAAATCCCAACTAGGACAACTGAAGGGAGGAGGGATTTATTTGGGCTTGCAATAACGGTGGATTACAGATCATCACAGCAGTGAGTGCATCTCAGTCCATGTTGGTGGGAGTATGAGGCCACTAGTCATATTCTGTTTGTAGGCAGGAATTAGAGGGGAAAGAAGTGCGGTGGGTCTATAAAATCTCAAAGCCCACCTCCTAGGGGACCTACTTTCTCCAGCAAGGTTCTACCTCCCTAAGGTTGTACAACCTCCCAAACAGCACCATCAGCTAAGGACCAAGTGTTCAAACCCATGAATTTGTGATAGACAATTCATACCCGAACTATACTATCCATTGACTCACATGCATTCTCTCATTGGTGGTTATGCATTAATTAATAGAAAATACACAGTTTGTGCACTTAAGGACCTTAAAATGTTATAGAGGAAGGAAAAACTATACAAATCTAAAATACAATGTAAAACTATTAGTTTTTCCAGACAAGATGCTGACCCTTCTATTATAGTTTAAATACATGTTGTTCTTATTCTATGGAATATTTTTTCATACTGTCATTCTTTTAATTATTCTCAAAATCTGAAGATATCTTTTCCCACTTTTCCATCTGACAGTGACAAAAATTAGTATATAAATGTTTTACTTTCTCATAAATATCCAGAAATCAGTAATTCAGAGCCACTATGTCAGCTCCACTCTATGAGGCCCCAAAAGGATGGTTTTAGATGTTCTGGATCATTCACTCTGTTGTACAACCCCCAAACACATTTTCCTCATTTGTACCCTCAAAGATGGCTGCCAGCAACAATGTCCACATTAAAAGAAATCCCGTGGAAGTACATGGAAAGGAAGGGGACTATCTCCACTGTTTAAGGACAGGTTTCAGAAGTTGACTGTCTGCCTTCCTCTGATATCCTGTTGACAAGAGCTTGGTCACATGACCACATTTATCTGCAACAGAGTATGGAAATACAGTCATCTTTCAAAGTGGTGTTTGCTCAACTAACAGTAATTGAATTCTCCTTGCACACATGAAAACCTAGTTTTAAACTATAGGATTTAGAAATAGGTTGTGAACCGTGAGAAAGCTTGAATCATGTAATGTTGATTTTGTAAGGCTGTGGGCAAGAAAGACTCTGATATTGGAGGTTGAAAAGCTGGTGGCTCGCTTTATCCTGCCGTGCATGGACACTTGACAAATAGCTGTGCTGTGTTGGAAGACAGAATATGTGCAGACAAAGTTTACTCTTAGGGGAAATGGTTCAGCAATGTTCATAACGGGACATGTCAGAGGCTTTCTTGCTGTGGTTTAGCAGTTTTGTGTGTGAAATGAACTAAGAAGTCAGCCAGTCTTCAACAGGGCTGAAAAGAAATATAGTTTTGTGCAGAGTGATTTTGTTTGTCTGCTGCCCTGAGTGCAGAGTTGATGAAGACTTGCTTTAATTTGGAGCATGGTCAAGTGGAAAAAGCCAAGTACTTTACCACAAACAAAGGCAGACATAATAGGCAGAGAAAGTAGCGCCTTAGAGGAAATGAATGTCTGCCCACATACATTGTTTTCAAGTGCTTTCCATTAAGCATTTGCTCGCAGACAACGAAAGCCAGTTCAGGGCAGAAATCTGATTAAGAACGTTGTCTTGCATTTGACTCACACAGCCTCAGGACGGATGATCCATTTGAGAGAGAAACAGAGAACACAGAAAGAAGACAGGACATGGAGTCCTTAGGCTGCAAACAGTCTGGAACTGCTCTAATGTGATAGCCACAAGTCACTTTGTGGCTATTTCATTTTAAGTTGATTAAAATTCAGTTTCACAGTCACACTAACTGTAATTGAAGTGCCCCTAAAGCTCTACCAGGCCTATGGCTACAGGACACAGATGTGAGACATCTTCATCATTGCAGAAGGTTCTGTGAGACATTGGTCTAGACCAAGAGTTGGCAAACATTTTACATGGAAGCAAATATTTTTGTGAGTTCTGATTCAGCCTAGGGTATGGTGTGAGACCTTGTCTCAAAGAAACAAGCGCAAAAGTAAATTACTTGACAATAGTCTCATTATGTATATACTTAAATAACCACTTAGTGTATAACAGATCAGAATTACAAGATCCAGTGATAACAAGAACAGGTCACGGAACAGATTGAACCTATGGGTCATAGTCTTCAGACCCCCAGCATGACATTAACTCTAAGCACATTCAATCCAAGTTCACCACGGATAAAAAGAAATGATATCTCTGGCAAAGCCTGTAAATCTATACATGTTACTGATTTCAAAATGATGTCCACCTTCCAGTTCCAAGGAGTGGATTCATTTCCAAGAAATAGAGTGAAAAGCAGACATGATGTAAGGCGTACAAGGTAGGATCCAGGCGACCAAGACCCAGAACTTGCTCTCCTGGCTGTTTATTATACTATCCCTATGTCTCCATATTGGTGAGGAACAAACACCTTTAAGTCCCCAAACTATGTTTTGTCTTTACATATACTTCATTGTAATAATGTCAGCCAACCACATGATGAGTACAAGTCAAACATTTGCTAAGAAAATCAAAACTTTTAACTTTCTCAAAATCCTACAGAAGCTCCACATTCCATTATCATAACTAGTAAGGCTTTTGCCCCGAACAACAGATTTGTTTTTTGTGTGTGTAATGGTGGCCCAAAGTGCTTCATTAAGGCTGCTCACAGGAGTGTGGGTGAGGGGTTATTAACAGGCACGTGGGCAACTTACCAGTCTCCACACCACTAAGGAAAATGTCTCCCCTTTTCCCACCAACTACCAACTGCCTATCAATTCTTGGGGGGCAGGGAGCAGGGATTGAACCTTTTCTGCCTCCAGGAGGGACTATTTATGGGCCTAATCTTGTGCAGATTGAAAATCAGACTCTATCAAGAGTACAAGGAGACACTAAGGAGTCGAGCCTCTAAAGGAAGGGTTGAAGCGCAGCTCCGAAGTGTCATGGAAGGGCATGAAAGTAGATCTCTGTTAGGACTCTGTCATTATCCTTGCTTCCAGCTCTATCTTTTTGAAGCTGAAAAAGTGAGAGCAGAGAGTTCAGCTGTGTCATCTGGGAACAGGTACAGCCAAGCAAAGGCTACCAGTACACATGTCCTATGCTCAGTGGTTGAGCTCAAGCAGAACTGGCCCTTAGAACACTTTAAAGCCTGAGAAACTTCTCTTAGCTTTCTGTGCAGGGTGCATTGCAAGCCTGGTGGTACTTGGAGGTACCTGCAAAGCTGGCACTCAGATGCCTGCCAGCAGGAACCTGAACTGCAGTGTGAAAGCTGGGCTCTGTGTGAGCAGCAGCGGGGCGGAAGTGCACTGTCTGGACAGAGCCTTTCTAAATTTGGTATTAAAGGGAAACTATGCTTTCCTGAGGCTGCACAATTCAAAAGATCTTTTGGAAAGCATGGCTTAAAAAAAAAATATTCCTTTATTCTCATGGCAATTTTACCTCTTAAAACACTGGGAAGTATTTGTTTAAAAAATGTTAGTTTCAATTAACATTGTTTTAAAATATAAAGACAAATCTCTCTCTCTCTCTCTCTCTCTCTCTCTCTCTCTCTCTCTCTCTCTCTCTCTCTCTCTCTCTCTCTGTATGTGTTAGAAATCATCCACATTATTTATTTTGCTTGCTTTGAGGAGAGGGGACAATGAATACCTAAAGACATACATCTTTCAGTAATTTGATTTATAAAATGGCATAGTACACCGTGACATAGGCCTGGCTTTGATAATGAATCACAACTAATTACACATGTGAATGTGCTGGGTAAATTTAGATGCTTAATTAGTGAGGTAATTATGGTCAAAATGGAAATACGCAATTTTCTATGCACAGGTGTTTCTATTCTCTCAGTAAATCACCTCATTTGCTAAAATGGAAAATGCAGAATTCATGTGGAGCAGCCACAAATCATTTGTATGTGTACGAACATGCTCTTTCTAGTGGTTGCCTTTAATTCTTAGCATGTGCCAGTTGTTAAAATAGACATACCATTTGGATAACATCATTAACTCTTCATACTGAAATTGAAAAGGCACAGAAATATGCCTGTTTACTGAGGAAGAAGCAGAGACCTGAGAGGCAGTTGCAGCCTCAGATGCCAACTCACTTATGATCGATCACCTTCAAGTTGTGTCCTGTAGTTACAGTAAACACACTCAATACAACTTGTGCTTGCGTTTTTGTTAATTTCCTTTTGGATTAAATGATTCACGGTACTCTAATGTCTCAGGTTGGTTCTATTTACTATTGTCTGGGGGAGAGAAGGAGGAGACATTTTCATAGGAACAATTTACAAGTATTAGAAAAGTATTCAAGTCAGACCTGGTAATGCAGGGCTGTAATCCTACTGCTTGGGAGGCTAAGGTAGGAAGATCACGAGTTCGAGTCCAGCCTAACAAACTTAGCAAGACCCTGTCTCAAAACAAAGCACAGAGTAGAAAGCTGTGGATGTGGATCTGTGGGAGAGTTTGCCTAGCATGGGTGAGTCCCTGGGTTCAATTTTCAGTACCAGAAAGAAATTAAAACAAAAAATTATAGAAAGTATTCTTACATTTTGGATGAGGCTGGATTGAAGGGGAAAAAGGAGAAATACTTCTTGGCTTCAGCATTTCTTAGGAATTTCATTATCTGCCCAGAAATGCTGCCCTTAGGCATTTTATGAATTTATGAACTAAAATTCACTTTCTTAGAAGGGAACTCTATAATAATGTTCTCATTCAACAAATGCTACTTGTCCGTGCTAGACAACATGGGGGAATGGTGGAGGAAATGAGTCAGGCCTTCGACTCTACCCAGTTACGAAGCAAAGGCTCCACTGCTGTCTTGCCCAAAGCCCATCTGTTTTCTAAAGAAAAAAATCATATATTAATGATACATAATAATGGGTTTCATTATGACATTTTCTGCCTTATATAATTATTTTGATTGTTTTTGCCTCTCCTCCTCCCAGTGATCCACTAGTCCTTCTACTTTCATGCCTATTTATTTATGTATGTATGGAGAGAGCTGGCTACATCTTATGCACAGAGCTCTCTCTGCCTCAGGGAAATTCATGTGAGGGGAAAATAAGAGGTTATGGCACAAAGGCTGCCAGGTCTGCTTGGCCACCCTTGAAACAGAAGCTAGAACAAACAAGTCTTCAAAGTTGCAACAACTCCACTCAGGTGCATATTTTTTAAAATTGTAATTGTTTTTTATTCTTGGGAATTTCATATATGAATACAATGAAATATGATCATATCTATCCCTAGTTCCCTCCTTGAACTCTATCACATCCCTTCCAACATGCCCCCTCCTAATTTAATGGAACTTTTTAAATCCAGTAAGTCCAGTTAATACTGCCTATATGTTCAGAGTGCCAGAATATGCTACGCTAGCTGCCATAGGAGAAAAGATCTCAATGATCTTCCCCAACACTATACTCTGTATGCCACAACACCAACTTTCCAGGTAAGATGTGTAATAGTGGCATAACTGTTATGGGGCAACTGTTTTTAGATTGGATTTGAGACCTCCACATGAGGTAATTTCATGCCTGATACTGTTACTGTGGTCTAAAGCTCATGGCTGGGGAGGTCATAATCTCTTGTGTAGAAGCTGCTATTTTTGTTTTCCTAAATGGTCATGCTGCCAAATTGCCTTGTGAATATTTATGTTTCTACTCATAGACTGGTGTTGCTCTCAGCCTAGGGCAGAGAAGCTTCTGTTTGCAGTGGGCAGCAATCAATTCAGAGGTGGATGATTGGTCAAAGTGATGAGACCAAGAGAACAGATGCATAGCTTCAGTGGTGGGACTCAAGCTTGAATTCAGATCTGTACTGGCTGGTTTTGTGTGCCAATTTGACACAAGCTAGAGTCATCAGAGCGGAAGGAGCCTCAGTTGAGGAAATGCCTCCATGAGATGTAAGTGTAAGATATTTTCTCAAATAGTGATTGATGTGGGAGGGCTCAGCCCACTGTGAGTGATGCCACCCCTGAACTGGTGGTCCTAGGCTCTATAAGAAAGCAGACTGAGTAAGCCAGGGGAAGCAAGCCAGTAAGCAACACCCCTCCATGGCCTCTGCATCAGCTCCTGCCTCCAAGATCCTGTCCTGTTTGAGTTCCTGTCCTGACTTCCTTCAGTGATGAACAGCAATGTGGAAGTGTAAACCAAATGAACCCTTTCCTCCCCAACTTGCTTTTTGGTCATGGTGTTTCATAATAGCAATAAAAACCCTAACTCAGACAAGACCCAAACCCTCCTGATTTTAGACTACCATTAGATTCCCACTCAATATCCATAAGCATAGATATATGACTAGTAATTGGAAGCAACAGTTACCAAACTGTACTCAAGTTCATGCTTTGCAAATAGTTATTTTTATCTTCCAAACATTGTTCATGCGTGAGGTGTGGTTATAATCTGAGGTGCAAGGAGGAGATGTATGTTACTGGGAACTATTTGATGGTGAAATATGAGGAAGTAGAGCTGAGTGGTTTGTGTCTCTGTGGCTTAGGCTTGCTTGTAACTCACTGTACATTCCAGGCTGATCTCAAACTCCTGGTAGCCATGATACCTTTGCCTCTTGAAGCAACATGGATTTCCTGATACCATCAATAGGTCAAGAGCTCTTCTTGGGGCTTGGAGTGAATTTTACTCTTTTGGAGATGAAGTTCTCTAGACACAGAAAAATGCATCTGTTCCAAGTTGGAAGTTAGATGGTAAGTTTTGTAGAGAAAGAAAATACAGTCTATTATAAAGGAGATCAGGAATGTAGGGGTGGAAATGTGACCATAAATATGGTGAACATTTAAATCAATATTTGTGAAAGGAAGAAGCTGCCCACATGGATATTAAAAGGAAAAACATTCAAGACAGAGGGAAGCACCTTCTACAAACATCCCAGAGTGCAGACATCATGGAATAGTCACAAAATGGTCAAAGGAGAAGTGTAAGGAAAATAGAAGATAAAGTCAGAGAGGTAGTCCAAGCATGCAGGGCCATGTCCACCATTCTTGGAATGTTGGTCTCTCGTGAGTGGGGTTCAGAGCCATTACATGTTTTCAAGATGACTGAAAGCAGATGTTAATCTTTTACAGTGGTGTAGAGAACAGAGGATAAACAGTTTCTGCAAATGGGCAAATACAGAGACAAGTGCAGAGGCTGTTAAAGAGGTCAAGCAAAGACCAAAATGGCAATGTTGGAAGTGATGAGAACTGGCTGTGTAGCCGAGGTCCTTTGAAGGTACAATGATTTCTAAGTACCTAGCGGAATGTTAGAAGTATTGAGCAGCACGCATATTTCAAGGGGTTTCCTGTCAAGAGGAATAAAGACATAGCCTGTAGTGTTTCTCTCTTTCCCACACTCTTTCTCTCCCTCTCCTCCTTTCTCCCCACTTTGGAGTCTAGTAAAAAGCCTTACTGTAGTACCGATACCATATTACAGAGATCACAAGGAGAGAGGCACTTGAGGAGCCCCCACTGCTCTGGACCCCAGGCTCTCAAGGCTCCTATGTGATTCAGACCACAATCTCTAACTTCCACTGCAGAAGAAAGTCAGTATGAGACTTGCCCAGACAAATCAGGCGACCCCTGACCCATGACAGGAAGTAGTATAGAACTATCCTGTTTGAAGCTTTTCCATTTGTAGGTGATCTATGGCTCAGGGATAGGTAATGGAACAGAGTCAGAGAGGACCTAAGAGTGAGGATGTCCTAGACAGGTCCACGAAGGGGAGATGTAGAAAAGTTCTCTTCTAATTGCTTTGTTTTCTTAGTGAAATGGGAAGCAAGGTAAATAGCTAAGAGTGAGGTGTTGGTAGATGAGATGCTCAGTGTTTGGAGAGAGAGGAGAGAGTGTAGAGTTGGCCACGGATCATGAGTTGAACATAGGAAAAGGTATATCGTAAAGGACAACTTAGAGCAGTAAGGACACCCCAATCTCAACAAAACCGACATTTTGGTGCATTAAACCCCATTTTAGTCTTTATCTCTCTCTCTCTCTCACACACACACATACACACACACACACACACACACACACACACACACACAGAGAGAGAGAGAGAGAGAGAGAGAGAGAGAGAGAGAGAGAGAGAGAGAGAGAGAGAGCTTTTACACAGCTATTACAGATTAAATGAATGGATTATTTTCATAAAATATTACAGAATGGAATTAATGTTGATATTCACAATTCTCTTTGTTTCTCCCTCTCTTTCTCTTTCCTTTGCTCCCTCCCTCCCTCCCTCCTTTTCTCCCTGCCTCCTTATTACTTATTACTTTCTCTCTCTCCCTCTTTACTTTTTTACCCACCCACTCAATCAACTTACAAGAAAGCCAGCACAGTGGGTCTCCTCTAGTCTACTGCATGTCAGTCTTCAGAGCATGGGTTTCCTTAATTCAACTACTTCTGCAATCTCCTTTCAAAATCTCAGAGCAGAACAAATCCAAGTTGCCTGTGTCTAAAGTGAGTGTTGGAATTCACTTTCAGGGAGGGGTGAAGGAAGCAGAGAAAGGAGTGAGGGAGCTCAGTGAAGCTGTGGAAGGAAGCCCAGGGAAGTTACATCCTGTTGGGGAACCTGTGGCTGGATGTGCCTGGGACATCCAGAGGTGATGGCAGCCTGCCTGGAGAAGAGAAGAGAGGCACATGAAAGACAGGAGGAGTGAGTCATTGCTGGAAGCCCTTGAATTTGAATTGGACTTTGGCTAAGTTGATATGATACCAAATAGTGTGGTAATGAGATGTGTAATAAGTAAATCTCCCTAGGAGTGGACCAAGCGCTGTGAATAAGGGAAGTTGCTGTTTATAGACTGAGTCCTTGTTAGAAATTTCCCTAGTAGGAGGAGGGGCTTGAACCTGCCCCAACTGAATGTACCAGGCTCTGCTACCTCCCCATGGGAAACCTTCCTTTGGAGGAGGTGGGAATGGGGGTGGTTTTGGGGGGAAGGCTGAGGGTGGGAGGAGGGAAGACAGGAGAAACTGTGGTTGGTATGTAAAATGAATAGAAAAAAAGAAAGACAAATTACCTACACATAAAAAAAAGAAATTTCCCTAGTAGATTTATGACTCAGTATCTTTTCATGAATTTTGAAATATTTCTGATCATAGACTAATCTCTGCAAAATGTAGATTCCATGGATATCAACCTCCCATTGCATAACAAAAATTGCAGTTCAAGTCCAAGGATGTAACCCACTTTTTAAAAAAGCACACTTTTTTTTAAAATCATAGACTCTCTACCACTTCAGCTTCAGATTTGAAACTAAGAGAATGAGATGATGTACAGTCTTCAGTAAATAGGCACTCGGCAACTACCATCTTTTACAGTCATCAAAGACCACAAGGCATTAAACTGTATGCGACCTTCAATTTTATTATCTCCTTTATTTCCATAAACCACAGAGTGGAAAACAGTTTCTGCAAAGAGCATTTTAGATTCTGTAGGTCATACAGCTTCTGTCACCATTCACTTCACTGACTAGTTGACCATCATAATCCCAAAACAGCTATAGACACAAATAAGAATACTATTTTGTGAGCATGTAAACTTGAATTTAACTTTAAGGTATAGTAGATTAAAAAATTTCCCTTGATGTGTTTCAGTTATTTATGTATTTGTTTAGCAGCATTGAGGATTGAACCTAATGCCTTGTACATGCCAAGCAAGTATGCCACCACTGAACTGCATTAATCTCTAGTAAATAACCTCCCACCCATTCTCTTGTGAAGGACCCTGACTGAGTGGGTTGCACATAGAACAGAAGATATGCAAGAAGGAAGGCGACTTGAGGAGATGAGTTCCACTGGAGAGGGAGGGAGATGAGAGAGGGTGATGGAGGGTGAAAATGACTACAAGCATTATAGACATGTATGAAACCATCAA
Organism: Peromyscus eremicus; assembly: GCF_949786415.1. NCBI lineage: Eukaryota > Metazoa > Chordata > Mammalia > Rodentia > Cricetidae > Peromyscus > Peromyscus eremicus. The sequence goes on along the minus strand of NC_081439.1, from coordinate 22,464,258 downwards.
GAATTGCAAAAACACAGAGAGCATTCTTAGCTTTTGGGATTTACAGAAATGACAGCTTGGATATGGCCACAGATTATTCAATCTCAGCCATAAACTTTTGTGAGATTAGAGACAGAAATAATCTATTCTTGGGATGCAAAGAGGCTGCCTGATTCATCTGGAATGATGTTTTTAATTCCACCAAGAGCTTACAATTTTTAAAATAATTGTATTTAATTAATGTAGTAAATGCCTTATTGTCCCTTTATTTAGCCATGAAAAACAATAGCTGTAGTTAAAAGTAAAATGTTTCACTTTTAAAACTGTTTAGCCACTGTAAAAAGTTTGGTATTTTTCTTTCTAGAATTGATCAATCTACCATGTATCTCATGTAGTGAGGAATGTGTTAGTAATAGCCAGGGCTTTGCCAGAGGAAAGATTTGGTTTTAAATCCTTAGTCTGCCATGTAAGAACTCTGGCTTTCTGGTATCACTTTACCTATAACTGCCCACTTATAAAACAGTTATAATGGAAGCTGAAGAAATGGCTCAGCTGTTAAGAGCACTTACTGCAGAGTTCAGTTCCCAGCACCCATACCAGATGGCTCACAACTACCTATATCTCCAATTCCAGTGGGTACCATAGCCTGTTCTTGCCTCAACAGGCCCCTGCATGCACATAATGCACATAGACTCACACACATCCACACACACTCACATAAATAAATAATACTTAAATAAAATAAATCTTTAGAATAATTATAATTCAGGGATGTTTTGTGAAATTAAAGTATATAATACACTTATTTGTATAAACCATAACCATAGATTTTCCAGTGTTTGGTAAATGCACATCCAGCACTTGTCTAGTGTGTGCATTAAAAATATTAGAAAACACACAGCCCATACTGATTTCTACTTTGCTTTTTCTTTCAATTAACATCACACTATATCTTTTTAAACACTCTTTCTTCAAAACATGACTCGATGGTTCTGTAACATTTCACTTAATAAGTATCCCACAATGAACAAACCTTTCCCTCTCATGGGACATGAGCCGTTTCCTTTGTCTTGTTCCATATACTGTTTTGGCAAATAGTTCACCACCCACGTGGTCATCTTTAACTAGAGATTCTTGAAGTGGAATTTCCAGATTAAGACATATGACATGATTGTTGCCAAGACTGGATATTTTCTCTCTTCTTTTGGGCCTTTTGTATTTCTTTTGAAAATTGCTTTTACGATTTTTCATGTCCAAGTACACTGATTTCCCCTTAGTTCTTAAACAGAATGATATCACAATGAAGCTCATGTTTGTTGAGTGTTAGCTGGGTGAAAGCATGTGTCAGGCTTGGCTTGGAAGGACAGAGCAGTCTTAGAGGCCCAGCTTCAGGAGTTGGTCTGCAGGGACCGTGTCCTCAAGCTCTTTAACCTCTCAAGCCCCAGTTTCTTTTTCTGCGCCTCAGACCAGCTTTGGAGCCAAAATAGAAGCGTGAGACTTGACTTACATAAGTGGCCAATGAATTCGCCTCTCTTTTTCACCATCCTCCTAGCATGCCATCGTTAGGGGGCAAAGACAGATGTGGGCATGTGTGAGCATTAAAATAGACATCTGGGTTTCTAGGAAATGAAACTCAAAACAGTTGCTTCCTTTGTAGTAGTGTGGTCCCGTGGGTAATGCTTCAGTAGACCTTAGAAATTGAGCTTGGGGCCAACGTGATGATCTGGAAATCACAGTGTGCTGCTAATATGAACACTCCTTTATAGAGTCTAGCGTGGGTGAAAAAAATCATTTTCAAAAGAAATTTTTCCTGATTTGGTTTTGGTCTACGTCATTACCACTTGCAAAGGTTTTGCGCAAATGTATGGTTATTTCCCCGTGGCTCTGTAAGATGACTATAAAGATAGCATAACGCTCACATGGTCAAAGAAAGTGCGTTCCAGCAGACTGGGGTGCAATGTACATAATCTCTCAGCTGGGCGTGGTCGGACACGCTTTGACTGTTTTTCAGTTAGGCTTCTCTAAGCCCTAGGCCTCGGTGTGGGCCTTTGTGTCCATCTTTGCTTTGCCTTGAGCAGGGATCTTGTTAAGTCATCGTGTTGAGAATCCTACCTTGGTTTAGGATCATCCCCCACCCCCAACCTCCCTACATCTTCCATGCCCCAGCCCCCATTGTCTCTCATGGCATTCCTCACCCTACTCATTCTCCAGGAAATGGTGCACCATCCAGGCCTAACTCCAACAAGAACTCCGTCAGGCCACTTTAGCTAGGATCCCCCACATGCCTGAAGTTTCCTCTTAGTAATTTTCCATCCACTGACTGCCATCCACCTTTTGCTTTAAAAGCCTCCTCGTTCTGGCTGTGTTCAGAATTGAGTTCCGGTGCATCCTGAAGCCTCTTCCCCTGGTGTGCTAATCCTGATCATCCCATTTCACCCAATCACAACCTCTGGGCATCTTCGACAGCAGTAGAGCATGGGGTCCCCCAAATCCTAGTTATATGTGTCTCCTGGCTCCACCCTTTCTCTACAGACACTCAGATATGGGACAGTCACAACATATGGTAGGAAAAGCATTGCATTAAGTTACTTCAGCGACCTAGATGTCTTTACAGATCAAACTGGAGAACCAAAAACTGAAATCCTCAATTCCAACATCTACTTTTGCTTGCTACAGTATGTGTTTAACTTGTATAGGAAGTTGGACAGGGCAAGCAATGACTAATCTGAAATTATGAAATACTGCCTTGATTCATCTTGCTTCTGAAATATCACAAAGCAGTTTCTCCTAGGAAAGGACTCTCTGGGGAGGGAATCTAGGGGAGTGTGTACTCTTGGCAAGCGTTTCGCTGCTGAGCTCCATCTCCACCCCTGAACAATTCTCAAACATTATTCTCCCCAACTGATTTCAGTTCTTACCACAAAGATTACCAATGACAAATTCGGGCTCCGTTAGCTGTTCTTACCATTTTCAGTTTTCTTTCAAAATGTGGAGGAGAGCAGAGCCTGAGCTAGACCAGGAACAGCCTGAGAGGGACCCAGTGGCATCAGCTGCAAGAAACAGAGACATCAAACGTGACATTTCAAAGGCAGCAAGAAATATAGTAGCTTAAAGACATGCTGGGTACATTGTTTTATAAATGTGATGTTGAGAATACTTAGAGTATTTATTTCATTGAAGTTAGATACAAGGACAGACTCCAGGAGACTGTTTCCAATCTTACTAAGTCTGTCTTTAAGGAATCAACATTTTAGACTACAATATTAGTTTCTTTAATTCTAAAACGGTTTTTGCATATGACTTGGCTTCCTTCTCTCCCCTTCCCCACTCCCTTGCAATAGTACATACGTCTACTTACTTAAATTATCCAAATGTATCCCAATGCTTAAAATACCTTTCTTGGTGGCATGGAGTGGTTCTGAGACAGAGAGAAGGCAACAGGAAGCTCAGACTGACAGAACCTCTGACCTGCAGGTCCTGGGATTACCAAGTATGAAGTTGAGCCTGGGTAGTAGGAGGGGGACAGGAAGGAGCATGACTTTTTAAGCCACCCCACACATGAGGTTTGCAGAAACAGTAGGTTCCTCTTATTTCTATCACCAGACTTGGGGCAACATCTCTAAATCCAAACAACCTTTTATACAAATTTTTCTCTTCTTTTATAACAGGGATTTTCAACTTTGCCACTGTTGATTGATTTGCGTGTTTGTGTGTGTGTGTGTGTGTATGTGCATGCGTGTGTGTGTGTGTGTGTGTGTGTGTGTGTGTGTTAATGTATGTGTGAAAGTACAGATCCATGAAGAGGCCAGGGGAGGACTTCAAGTGTCCCACTCCATCACTCTCTACCTCACCTTCTTGGGACAGTCTCTTACGGAATCCAAAGCTAGGCTGGGGTCAGCTAATCCTAAAAATCCTCCTGTCCCCACCCCCACAATGCTGAGATTAGAGAAGTTATGCCATAATCACCATATTAATAGGGTTCTGGAAATTCAAATTCAGGTCCTTAGGCTTGTGCTGCAAGTGGTCTTATCCACTGAGCCATCTCTCCAGCAGGATATTGACATTTTTGACTGTATCATTCTTTATTACGTTGTAGGCTATTTGGTGGGATTTTGCCTTCTCTCACTTGATACCAATGGCACTGCCTCCTTCCACTTGTGACAATCACAGATGTCTTCAGAGATTGTAGAGTATGCCCCAGCAGGTTGTGTGTTTCAGGTTGAGAAACATTGCTTTATAGATATCTTCAAAACAAGTCTAAATTTGCCTTGCTTTGTCTTTGGCCCAGTTTGAAGGGATACTGGTAGAAAGGCTACCAGTTGGGTAACTCACTTTAGTTTCCAAAGGTCAGCCATACTTGCAGTAAGAGTCATATAAAGAAAGACTTGCTTCTCAAAGTGTGGTCCCCAAGAGAAATATTTCCGTTTTTACTGTTTATGGGAGCCTTTTGTGGACACACTTAAATTATTGTAGCTGTGTTTAAACTTATTTAATATACCTTTTTCATCAAGAAAGAAGATGCAGAGATTAACATGCTAAAATCAGCTAATAATGTCCAGGGTTAATATGCTGGCCTGCATTGGTACCCCAAGTTAGCTGAGAAAACATTAACTACAAGTAGACCATATTTGCTGAGGGATCATTATATCAAAACACGCAGTTGTAATTGGTTCATATTTCTGTCATTAAATACTGAAAATAATGATGCAAATGTCTTTAATTTCTATTTATTTATTTACTATGTATTATTGTTTTGCTCAAATGCATTGTTTGTATATTATGTGCATGCCTGCTACTTGAGGAACTCAGAAGAGGACATTGAATCCTTTGTCACTATAGTTGTCCTCACAGGTGGTGATGAGCAGCCAAGTTGTATTGTTCAAGCTACTGGGACAAGAAGCTGAGATCTTGAGACTGATGGTTTAATATACAAATTCTGATTTCTGGTAAGGCTACTGGTTTCTTCTTCATTTTCTGTAGCATGCCTGTAGAATCAGAAATAAATTTACTATGGAAACAACCCAGAGGGCACCCTCTGCTTCTGCTTTTCATGAACAATGATGGAAATTAAGAGAATGTGAAGGGATTAAATTTTTCTTTAGGTGACTGTGACTCCTAACAAGGGGTCAGAGGAAGGCTACACTTGATTGCTTCCAATTATTCTGAATTACTGAGAAGTAGAGTAGGCACTGCAAGGGAGAATCAACTAGTCCATATTCATTTAGATGATAGGTACTTTATAATCTGCCCGGGGTATCTTCCTCTGATCCACTTTCTAATTTGTGGTTACATAAAACTGATAAATCAACTTCCAAATCCCAGGCAACCAATAATGCCTGCAAAACAGTAGACCTTGTCAACTGAGACAAGTAGTAATAATCCCCTAAAACTGGTGTTATGGACAGTTGTGAGCTGCCACGTGGGTGCTGGGAATCAAAACCCATGTATGCTGGAAATCAAACCCTGATCTCCTTCAAGTACTTTTAACCACTGAGCTGTCCCTCCAATCCTTGAAGCAAAGTCCTCATTGCCTATTTCTTACAACTCTGGAATTAGTACAAAAAGAACGTTGGACTTGATTCAGATCATACAGCATGATAACCATGCATGCAATATGAAGTAAATGCCCCCTTATTCAAGCACTCTGCTAGAAAACAATACATAAAAATTAACAGCTGTCTCACATAGAAACAGTAACTGATCTGAACTGGTTCTGGAAGGGGGAAGCCATTGAAACAGTAGAATCTAAAGTGGGTGAGGAAAAAAAAACTGACAGGAAATGCAAGGGACTCAGGTGGTATGACAAAGTGCTTACCACAATATATACTTACCATACTGTTTATTTACCCTGCACCCCCAGTACTTTCTATCTGGCTTTGGGGAGTTGGAGCCTGGGCCATACAAATAACATCACTTTGCTAGCTGATGCCTTCTGGTTGGGTTTGGGCAAAGAGAGGCCCTGGTTGTGCACAGGAGGGTAGTCTTTCTCCCTGTGGCTTCCTCCCTCTGTTTGGCTGGCATTGGTTGTAACTCTTATCTCCTGATGCTCTGGTCCCTCTGGTGGTATTGTCCCCACTGAATTCTAGTAATTGTTCCTTTCCCTTGCCCCTTTGGGCTCAAACTGTGGAATGCTCTTCCCTGAAGTGCTGTGTCATCCCTTTGATTTCCTTAAATCCAGTCCAAATATACACTCACTATGCTGAACTCATCAGTTTCTAAGATGAACGTGGTATCTGTTTCCTGTCAGGGCTGTGGAAGCTGAAAACACTTACGTGACATGAAATATATTGGTGTTGGAGACAGTGGCGACAGCACTGTAAAAAAAAAATGTAAGTTTTGTTTAAATTGATTTGTAGTTGCTATGCAATCTCAGTCAAATACCAACAGGGTTTCATGAGAAACTTGCCAGATTGACTTGAAATGGGGACATTTGGGAAATCAAGCCTCTTTATTTATTCAATAATATGGGGCAGCATTATCCATGAATGTCATCTGCTTTTGAATAATGAAGGGCATATTACCAAGCGCTCTGCATTGAATCTGATAGGGTAAGATCACTTTTGCGAACAGCCAGGTAATTGTGAATAAAGAAGGGTCAAGGCAAAAGCTTCTCCCCTAGATCTATGAATGTATTTCCACAATGCTGCAGTCCCGAAGCAGCATGACACCAAACTTAGCAAGGAAACAGAAAAGTCAGAATTAGGTGAAAACACTCCCAGGGATATGAAAGTCACTTCAGTGGCAAAAGGGATCATTCAAATAATCTTGGGCAACTGGCTTGGAGTTTAGAAAACAGTAAAGATATTTATCACATTCAAATTACTTTCTTAGAATCCAAAACATAAGACACAGCACACTGAGAGTGCTGAAAAAAACCATAGGGAGGGCTGGAGAGTTGACTCAGTGATTCAAAGCACTGGCTGCTCTTTCAGGGGTCCTGGGTTTGATTCTCAGTAATCATATGGCAGCTCACAACCATCTGTAACTCCAGTCCCAGGGTATCCAGAGTGCTTTTCTCTTACCTATTCAGGCACCAGACATGCATGTGGTGCACATACGTGCATGCGGGCAAAACACTCATACACATAAAATAATAAAATAAAATAAAAATGAAACCAGAGAGAAATTATAATTTTAAAGTGTGAAAGTTCTTCTCCAGTGTCTTAATGAAAACATGGAGTGGCCGGACATTGGTGGCACATTCCTGTAATCTTGGCACTTAGGAGGCAGGGGCAGGAGGATCAAGAGTTCTAGGCCAACTAGAGCTACATAGCAAAGATGTGTCTCAAAAAAGAAAGGAATGTTGGAAGGAGGGAGAGAGGAAGGCAGGAGGGGAGGGAGGGGGAAGAGAGGAAGGAAGAAAGGAAGGAAGGAAGAAAGGAAGGAAGAAAGGAAGGAAGAAAAAATGACTCTATAAATGACTAAAAATCAAATCTAATTCCTTATCCACAAAGGGAAGGATAATGTCATACAATCAGAAAAGATGTGTTTAGGACTTACATGCCAAGGTCATGAGAGATTATGATATTATATTCTGTTTTCTTGTATTGCTATTTCTCCTTGATTCACATCTCTTAGTTAACCAAATGGCATTGCAGAACCCCAAATCTTGTTCATTGTGGGTACTTAAGAACTTTCTCTTTATTGATGATGGAAGTGACTGTGAAAATCAAAACAATTCAATTAATTAGGTGAATTTTGAGAAGAAGAGCATTAGGCAGATTCATTGATTGAAGTGGCCAGTAATCTTCTTGGAGTCACTACCTGGTTGAATTAACTAGTTGAGTCAAGTGCAGTCTTATGACTCAGTCATATTCAGTAAGGACTCTATTTTCTTCTTCACTTCTGGTGCAAGTGTGTAAGGTACTTTGATCATACTCACACTCACCCTCCATCACCCTCCCCTTTCTCCTTCCTCCCCCTCCTGTTATTCCCCTTGTTCCTCAGATAGTTTCACTTCTACATTTCAGTTATCTGTACACATGCGATTTTGTGTGTCCATAAAGTCTAGGACCCACAAGGGAGAGAAAACAAGCAATAATAGTCTTTCTGAGGCTGATACAATTTTCTTAATATGGTGATCTCCAGTTGCATCCAGTTTCCTGCAAATAACATAACTCCATTCTTCTTTATGATTGAAAAAATTCCACTGTACATATATACCATGCTTCCTTTACCCATTCACTCCTCTATTGTTGGACATGTTGATTGATTCTGTAACTTGGCCATTATGAACAGTACTGCAGTAAGTCCTGATGTTCAAGTATCTCCATAATATGTTGACTTGAAGTCTTTTGGCTAAATATCCAGGAGTGAGTGGTATAGCTGGGCCCCATGATAGTTCTAGTTAGTGTATTTTGAGAAATCTCCATAGTGACTACCATAGTGATTGTATTAGTTTACATCCCCGTCAGCAGTATATAATGGTTCCCTTTTGCCCTTCTTCTCCCTACTATTTGCTCTTATTTGTTTTCTTGCTAGTCGCTGTTCTGGCAGGCGTGAGATGGGATCCTATTTTTTTTGGGGGGGGGGGGGTTGGTGGCTAGCAAAGGTTAGCACTTTTTCAAAAAAATACGTTGATTGGCTGTTTGCACTCCAGCTCTTAAGAACTGTATTCTAATTTAATTAGCGCACTTATTTCGTGGCTTGTTTGAGTTCTTGTTTTATGTGTATTCTGGATAGTAATCCTCTGTCAGACATTTAGCTTGCAAAGATTTCTCCCTGTTCTATGGGCTGTTTTGTCTTTTCATTCTTTCATTTGCTGTGCAGTTTTTTTTTAATTCCACAAGTTCCTGTTTATCAGTTGTTGGCTCTATTTCTTGATCAACTGGAATTCTATTGTATGTATATAAGTGTCTTGTCTACCTATATGTCTGTATACTTCATGCATGCCTGGTGGCCACAGAGTCTAGAAGAGAGTGTCAGATTCCCCTGGATTGGAGTTACAGATGGTTGTGAGCTGCCATGTGGGTGTTGGGAATTGAATCTGGGTCCTCTGAAAGCCCAGCCAGTGCTCTGAACCACTCTGTCATTTTCTTGACTACAAAGATGTTTTAAGCTGGGCGGTGGTGGTATACACCTTTAATCCCAGCACTTGGGAGGCTGAGGCAGGCAGATCTCTGAGTTCAAGGCCAGCCTGGTCTACAGAGTGAGTTCCACGACAACCAGGACTTTTACACAGAGAAATCCTGTCTCAAAAATTAAAACAAACAAACAAGATGTTTTAATCCCTTTTCCCTCACTTTTTTGTCTACCAGTTTTAATTTTTGCTCTTACATAAAGGTCTTTGGCCCATTTGGAGTTGATTTTTGCACAAGGTGAGGGATAGAGATCTAGCTTTCCCAGCACCATCTGTGGGAGAGGTATTTTTAAACTACATGTATTTGGTATATTTGTCCAAAATCAGGTGGTTGTAGCTGTGTGGCTTTATTTCTGAGTCTCCCATTCTATTCTATTGGTTTGTGTCTGTTTTAATAGAAAATAGTCATAAAAACTCTTTCATAGTAAATACATCAGTTAAATATTTAAGTAAATAAACAATAAAAAAGAAACGAGAGACAGAGAGACAGAAAGAATACTAGATTGAATGGGACCTTTTGGCAAAAAAGAAGGCAATGACCTTTTTCACAGAGGCCAGACCAGGACATAGGCTGTTATCCTCAGTTTCCCTTTGCCATATCTCCCTGAGATAAGGCACTGAACCTGAAGCTCACCATTTCTGCTTATCAGGCTGGCCAGGGAGCTCTTGGAACCTGCCTGTCTCGGTCGCATATTTCTGCAGGTATGGGCATGCACAGCCATGCCTGAATTTTTACGTAGGTGATGGAGATTCAAGCTCAGGTCCTTGTGTTTGGAGAGCAAGCACTCTTACCCACTGAACCATCTCCCCAGCCCCTCAGATGTATTCATAGCTCCATTTCCCCTAGCAACTGCATTTGTTAATACATACTTTGTTCTGTCCTTGGCTTTGTAATTGAAACTCCTTTCATACTTCAATCTGGAGAGCATCTATACTGCAAATTATATATAGCCTTTCCTCACAGCCACCAAATATTCCTTGGCGTGAGTAGTCCACGGTATAATTCATGTTTCCTCTAGTATGGCCATATGGGTCGTGTTCTAGTTAACTTTGACTGTCAACTTGACACCCTGGAGTTATCTGAGAAGGGAGTTTCTACTGATTTTTTTTTTTTTTTAGATAAGATTGTCTTGTGGGCATGTCTGTGGAATATTGCCTTCATTATTAATTGATGTTTGAGGGACCAGGACACTGTAAGCAGCACCCTTCCCTGGGCATGTGGTCCTGGGCTAATATAAGAAAGTTAGCTACAAGCCTGCGAGAACACAGCCAGCAGCATTCTTGCATGGTTTCTGCTTCAAATACTTACTTGAGTTCCTCCCCTGTCATCCTTCAGTGATGGATTGTGGTCTGGAAGTTTAAGCCAAATAAACCCTGTCCTCCCCTAACTCACTATTGGTCACAATGTTTTATCACAGCAACAGAAAAGGAGCTAGAGCAGATAGTTAATTATGATTGGTATTACAAATCACATAGTACAACTATCGCATGGCTTTTCCTGGGGAGCTAGGCACAAAAGTTTAGCCACTCCAGATAGGGCACTGATGTCAGACCAAAACAACCACTGAACTCAAGTCCACCCTGGTGAATGAATAAGTGTAATGGGTTACATACAGCAACACGGGTTAGGAGTTTCTTACTAGAGCACAGGCAACTTCTAGTTATACTACTAAAGAAGTGTTTAGTGCCAAAACATGGGACCTAGAACCTGAGAAACCTTTAAAAAAAGATTCTAAAACAGAGCTAAACACGGCTTCCTAGTTGTGTCTCTCAGGCCAGTCATGAGCTACAGTATGGTGGGTTCACAGTGGCATGTGGGCTTGAGTGTGCATGGCAGATTTCTGCCATGGTACACAGTGGCGTCTCCAAGCTGCACAGTGTACTGCATTGTGACAGATTTAGCTTTTGCTAGTACAGAAAAAAAAAAGAAAAGAAAAAAAAGATGTTTCTGGGCTACACGCTGCTGGATGGAAGCATAGACCCACTGCGTCCCATAGTCAGCTGTGAGCCTGTTTGCCAGAGCTGGTGGTAAACTAGTTCTGCCATGTTGGAAAGCTGAGGTAGGTGGAGCCAGCAGCCAAAGCTGCCATTTTAGTCCTAGTAATACTGCAGTTCAAAGCAATGGGTTCACAATAAGACAGATTCAGATGGGATAGTTTACAGTGTATGTAAAAATGTACGTAGGCTTGGAAGAGAGAAGAAAATAAATAAAGACAGTTATATAAAGAAATAGTTTTTAAAAAATAAAGTCTTTAAAGAGGCAGTAAAGGTATTATAAAAAATAAGCCACATAAAGATGGAAATCACACAGAGAGTCTGGATTATATTGTCTTTGGGATTTTTAACTACAGAGAGACATTTGATTGTAAAGCGTGCTTAGTTAAACCAATATGTATATTTTGAAAGATATCTTGACTTCAAAATTTCGATCTAAGGATATATTGCTTTGGAAAGGAGGCTCTGCTTTTGTTTCCACAGGAAGCTCTGGATTTGTTCCAGATTAAGATGAATCAGGTTTGACCAGCCAAGCCCCCCGAAAGGTCTCTGATGACACCATGGCCCAGATGATCCAACATCCAGAATGGTTTCAAGGCAACTGGCTCAGAGAACACAGGCTCACAGACTATTCCAGTCAGTACTTGACCAAAATTCTTAATTTTCTCAGGATCCCCATAAGACTACCAGCACCCTCTATCAGCAGGAAATAGTCTAGAAAACTATGCCTATACCCCACCCAAAAAAATAGATTATGGATGTTTGTCTTTGTTTAAGTCGTTGGTTAAGAATTGTTATTGGTCACAGTCAATCTCTTTCTAAAAAAAAAGGGGGGGGGATATGATATGAAAATGTAGGATATAGATATGATAGGATAAAAGGGTGGATTGTTGAACCTACATTTAAAGAGCAACTTATTTAAAATGTTTTACATTGGTATAGATTTTAGTTTATTGATACAAATTTAAAGTTAATTTTGTTATACTGTATGTATATTTCCACTCTTTTTAAAAGTATTTTCTTTGTGCAACTCATTTGAAATTGTAGTGTATAGTTGAGAAATAAAGATTAATAATTAGTCATCTATGATAATCAAACTTATAGTCATGTTAGTTAAGTTTTCTAGGTATACATAGATACATTTCAATTAGGTAGATAGTCTTCAAACACTTCAAAGACCTACAGAATATGGCATTTAAAATGTTTTAAAAACTTAGACTTTTCTGGACAATGAGACATGTCTGCTCCTGGAAGCACTGATTTACTTCAGAGAGAAAGATGGGCATCAAAAACACTCTATATGGACTTTATCTTCTTCTTGTCAAAAACAGCCATTTGGGCAAGAAACCGTTCTTGCCTGGACTGCTTGAAAAACTGTTGTATCGATTGTACATGCAGGAACCATAGAAAGGTGACCACTGAACTTTGCAAGGCAAAATGGTCCTTCAGGTTTTTGCTTCACAGAACAAACTGCCAGACATTATACAGGACACAGAGAAAAGTGACTGAGAGACTTTAGGCCTATGGGCTGAAGATGGATGCCCCAATACTGCAGAGGAACTTTGGATGACTGTCTAGGCAGGCAGCTGTCTCTGTTGTTTGCAGAGTTTTGGAAGTTTCTTACAATGCTCTTCCTGTTTACTTAGGTAATATTATATCCTTCTGAGGTCTTAGATGTAGTTGAAGACTAGATAGTTATAATTATGGTTTTCCTTGGTAATGATAAGAGATAAGGTAGATATGAAACCTTGGACTCACAAATATATAATAAATAAAATATATTTTTTAATTTTGACAAATAAAGAGACTAGATATTGTAACTGTAATTCTTGCTTGATAACTGTTTTGTTATATATAATTTTACTATATTAAAGTTAAAACTTTCCTTTTTAATTAAGCAGAAAAGAGAAAATGCTGTAGGATAATGCTTTTGTACACAGGTTTAATAAAATGCTGATTGGCCAGTATCCAGGTAAGAAGTATAGGCGGGATAAGCAGACAAGGAAAATTATGGGAAGAGGAAGGCTGAGTCAGTAGACGCCATCCTGCCATCCAGGGAACAGCATGTAATGGCACACAGGTAAATCCATGGAAACATGTGGCGACATATAGATGAACAGAAATGGGCTGAGGTTAAGTGTAAGAGCTAGTCAGTAATTAGCCTGAGCTAATGGCTGAGCAGTTTTAATTAATATAAGCCTCTGTGTGCTTACTTGGGTCTGAGCAGCTGTGGATTAGGTGGGACACAGAAAATTTCCAGCTACAGTGTCTCCCCTCCTCCAGCAATTGTTAATCACTTACAGGTCCTTGAGGAAGATAGTGCCTTGTGTACCTCATGAACCTCCCTCTCTGATGAGGGAATTACAATGGATTTAGTCTTCTGAGAACATCATGTGGGTATTTACATCTGCTCTGATTTCAAGACAGCAGCAGACATGTCATGCCTGGAAGACAGAGTTCACAGCAGCAACAAAAATCCTAGGCATGGGGAAGGCCTTCTGGGGAGTGAACTGGTACCCCTAGTTTGAATGATGATGGGTTCTGTATCATTGGCTGAGTCCTCTGCAGTGAAGTTAACTCAAAAGAAGTCATTGGATGGAAAAGAGAGAGATGAAAATAAGTCCCAAACAACTACGATGATACCAATAGACATGCTAATATGGAAAGGAGAAAACTGTGGAGCCTCAACCCTAGGTCAAAAACTATGGGCAACTGGGAAATGCTAAGAGTGGGAAAAATGGTCTTCCCCAGGGAAAAACCTCCTAATTGGTTATTCAATACCAAGTGGCTAGCCCAGAGATTATATACATAGAGGTAACATTATAGACTGAGAAGGTTGTATTTACGTATTTAGGTATATATGTAACAAGAATTTTAAATAGACTCTGCATCTGAGAGAAAACAACAGGGGGTTCATGGAGGAGCTGGAGGGAGGAAAGGGAAGGAGGAAATGTTGTATAAATGTTATATAATTAAAAATTATTTTGAAAAAGAAAGAAAAGAACTACCATGATACATGCTTTCTTAAAGCTAGAGAAATTCTTTACTGATGGTGAACTACATAAATTTGCTAATTCAATTGCTCAAGTTCATTCAGTGCTGTGTTCCAATGTATAGGAGCCCCCCCCCCTCTCTCTCTCTCTCTCTCTCACACACACACACACACACACACACACACACACACACACACACACTCCTTGCCTGATTTGGGAAAGCCTGTGAGAGGCAGGTAACATTCTTAATGATCTCCCATTCCTGCAGTTGTCTCTACTCTCTGATGATATAAGCCAGATGTTTGTTGACAAATATCAGACCTGGGCATGATGATGCTCTCCTCTAATTTCAACATAGTGTGCTCAAGCCAGCCTGAGTTTCAATGTGAGGGTCTATCTACAACAACAAACAAAAACACACATCACAGTGCTTTTACAACAGTTCCAGAGTTTTGACCTCTTTAGTTAGATATAACTTTGGACATTTAAAACATAACAATCTTCTATGTGATATATCTGCAGATACCTTGAGCATTCTCTTTGCAGCTAGCATATGGAAAAAAACACAAACTATGAAAGTCTTGATGTATAATGCATTTTTAGCATTGTAAAGCCCCACTGCCATAATTAACTTTTTCTTTTGTTTTTCATTCCCCCTTTAAACTGAAATATGAAATACCCTGCTGCTTAGTTTTTCTGTAAGTTTCATTTTACTAAGAAATGAAAGTGCTGTGAAGACAACTGTGGCAGAGCATGCAAATTAATGTGACACACATCTTCTTTAGGGCTGAAGGTTGGTCCAAAATACACACTGGAGTTCACCGTATGAGTCTGAAGGGGCAAATGTTTGGAAAGAAGGCCCCTCATCCAAATCATAGGGTAGATGACTTGGTTTCAAAGAAAGGAAAGGCCATTTTGAGATGAAATCACAAACAGGTGAAACTTAGCTGCCAGTTTTTGAAAATGCATATATTAAAGAAAATCAGGGGCTGGGGCCATAGCTCAGTGACAGAACAATTGTCTAACATGAACATGGATGTGGATTAGATTGATCAGAGCCACAATCCCCAAACTCAGAACTTAAGCTCATACAGTCAGAAGTAGTCAACACATTTCTAATTAATGCAAGGGCTTGCTAACACATTGTTATAAGCAGTCAACCATTTGCTTCCCTTTCCTTTGGTGGCCATCCTGTAGAAGGTTCATCTTTTCTTTGTGTTTCCTCAGCAGAGTTCCTGTATGGTGATATTTTATTTGTGCTGAAATGTGTTTTTATTTGTATGCTAATAAATAAAGTTGCCTGGAGATCAGAGGTCATAGTAAGCCATAAGCAGAGTCAGGCAGTGGTAGCACACACCCTTAATCCGATCACATGGCAGGCAGAGTCTCTGTGTGGTCAAGGACACAGCTAAGCATGGTGACAGGAACCTTTAATCCCAGTACCAACCATAGAGACCTGGAGGTCTGTATAGACAGGCAGTGACAAGGAAGTCATGTGGTTGGGTTTAGAGCCAATGAGAAGGCAGAACAGAAAGGCAATAAAAAGACAAGTCAGACAGGAAGGAGCTCTCTCTCTCTGGGGAAGCTACTGCTGGTGGTAAGATAAGGTAGTCGTGGCTCTTGCTCTGATCTCTTTGGCTATTACCCCTGTATCTGGCTCTGTGTTTCTTATTTACTAAGACTGTTTAGAAATTCATCTACATTCCTGGGTCACTTTGGTTTGGAGCTTCTGATGAACAAAATCTTGTTTGGTGACATAAACACTTTGAAAATTTTGTCATGCCTCAGTTTGCCTTTCAAGCAATGTGTTTATTCTGTTGACAACTCCATAGAATTAGAGGTACCTCATCACCCATGTAAATCTAACAACAGAATACCTGGGAGGCAGCTATATTAAACTTAATTTACCCACAAGGGAGCTAACCCTTGAAAAATCATATATTTATTAATAAGTCAGACTCCTGGCTTTTTAAATTTTATTTATTTATTTGTTTATTTGTTTTGAGACAGGGTTGTCTGTGTAACAGCCCTGGCTCTCTTGGAACTCACTCTGTAGACCAGGCTGGCTTTGAACTCACAAAGATCTGCCTGCATCTGCCTCCCCAGGACTGGGATTAAAGGTGTGTGCCACCATGCCCGGCTTCTTTTTTATTTTTAAATATGTGTATATATGAATATATGTCAAGTTTGTGCACATGAGTGCAGTATGTGTGAAGGCCAGGAGAGAGCATTTGATCTCCTGGAAGTGGAGTTATGTGTGGTTGTGAGCCACCCAGCCAAGACCATATGTGCTCTTCAGTGTTGAGCCATCTCTCCAGGACCTCAAGTCTTGATTAACTTCTCACCCTCGTATTTTACTATAAGTTATGAAATCAGCCAGGATTTTTAGCAACTTGACATATCCTGAGTTATGATTTTATGGATTTCTGCCCCATATTTGATGTTTCTACTCATATTAGATACTGTCATGTTTTGCTTATCTATTGCTGTGTAAAAACCAACACAAACCTTAGTGTCTTTAACACAGCACCAGTTTGCTGTTAATCCCACAGGGTTGGCTGCAGTTCTGCTGGGGAGCTTCTCAGTTGTTCACATCTGTGGTCTTTCAGGAGACCCTCTCCCACAAGGCTGTCAATCAGATGGTTTTGCTTCTATCTATTGCCTCTGTGCAGGAATTTGAGAAGCAAGGAGATGGGCTTGGTGGGGCAGACCTGAAGTTCCAGCTATTTGCGTTTGAGGCCTGGTTGGTCTACACGATCACTTTTCTTTTTTTCCATGTGATTTAACTGGACTTCTTTTTATGGTGGCTAGATCCTAACAGCAAGCATTTCAAGAGAAACCATCTCTGGTAGACCAGTACATACTAAGTCTTTGCTTGCCTCATTCTTGCTAGTGTTTCATTTGTTGCCCAAGGCTAAACTCACCATGGAAAGGCAGTCCACAATGACATGAATACTGAGAAGCATAATCCATTAGGAGACATGCAGGTAATAGCACATCTCTTGGGGTTGCTACAATGTCCTTGTAAAGGAATAAGTAGGTCAAGATCTGTTGTTTCTGATTCTTTTGTTTGTTTGTTTGCTTGTTTCTGATTCTTTGAAGGATGTTGGGTTGCAAACATCATGAAGCCTGGGCTGGGCAGAGACAGGAAGTTCACTAGTCCACATCTAGCCTCGACTACATAGTGAGACCTTTTCTCAGGAAACAAAAATAAAGCAGAAGAATACTGTGGCGGGACTGGACAGATTGCTTGGTGGTTAAGAGCACTTGCTGAAGATCTGGGTGTAACTTCCAGCACCCACATCAGGCAGCTCAAAACTGCCCCTCACTCCAGTTCCAGGGGATCTGATGAGCTCTTCTGGCCTCCAAGGCCATCAGGCAGCTGGTGCACACACATATTTGCAGGCACTCACACATACACATAAAATTGAACTTTTTTATTTTTTGGAGACTGGGTCTTTCTATGTAGCCTTGGTTATCCTGGAACTTGCTATGTAGAATTTTTTTCTTTTTAAGAATACTACAGTTCTAAATTTTGTGTTATTAGAATTTTTTTTGAGACAAGGTTTCATGTAGTCCGGGCTTACCTCAAACTTCCTATGTAAGCAAAAATGACCTTGAACTTAATCCCCTTATTAGCCTCCTAAGTGCTGTGATTAAAAGCATTTCCCATGTCCTTTTGTACCTGATTGTGCAGTTATAGAGATTGAACCCAGGGCTTTGTGCATGTTAGGCAAACACCTACCAACTGAACAATACTACAGTCCATAGTTTTAGAATATTAAATGGCATTAAAAAGCATAATATGCTAAGAAAGAAAAAGCTCTAGAACAAGTATTCATCTCAATATAAATCATCTTTTTGTCACTGTTAATATTGCTCATTTGTTACATTACTTTTCCTCAAATTTATTAAAATATGATTACTGAAAGCTGTTTCAGTTACTATTTTATTGCTGTGAAGAGACATTATGATCAAGGCGTCTTGTAGAAGAAAGTATTTAATGGGAGCCTACAGGTCCAGAGGTGAGTCCATGACCATTATGAAGGCAGGAGAGAGAGACAGAGAGAGAGAGAGAGAGAGAGAGAGAGAGAGAGAGAGAGAGAGAGAGAGAGAGAGAGAGACAGAGAGAGAGAGAGACAGACAGAGAGAGAGAGAGAGAGAGAGAGAGAGAGAGAGAGAGAGAGAGAGAGAGAGAGAGAGAGAGCTTTTCTTCCTTTCTAAACAGTTCCACCACCTGGGGACCAAGCATTCAAATACATAAGCCTTTGGGGGCCATTCTCATTCAAACCACCACAAGGCCTACTACTGAGCCATGCAAACATAGGAGAGTTTGGTGACCTCAGACTCCTTTTTCAAATTGAGTCACACACACACACACACACACACACACACACACACACACACACACACGCGCACACACAGTCACTCCTTGTAAGTGCACATTTGACAACCTAATTCCTTCACTTACATGTGCTGTGCACATATATCCTCCTCCAACTTTAGAATCCCCTCCAGCTTCCATCTGCATCAGCTACATGTACTTCCATATCTGAACAATAGGGCTGGGAGTCCATGACTTCCTGCCTTAGAAGACAGGGAACTATGGTTACCCCTGGTTGCTCAGGATTGAAGAGTTTCCAGAGGTTAGACCTCCATTTTTCTTTCTTTTTGAGACAGAGTTTCTCTGTGTAGCTCTGGCTGTCCTAGAACTTGCTCTGTAGACCAGGCTGGCCTCAAACTCACAGAGATTCACCTGCCTCTGCCTCCTGAGTGCTGGAATTAAAGGCTTGCACCACCACTGCCCGGCTCAGACCTCCATTTTTGAGACTAAGAATAAGTTTCAGTTGCTGGGCAGAGGCAGGTGAATCTCTGTGAGTTCAAGGCCAGCCTGGTCTACAAAGCAAATTCCAGGAAAGGCACAAAGCTACACAGAGAAACCCTGTCTCGGAAAACCAAAAAAAAAAAAAAAAGTCCCAGGCAAACCAAAATAAGTTGGCCACTCAATAGAGGAAGATAGACAAGCAACTTTCTATTATTCCCTCATTGGAACCACAGTCAACAATGGGTCCAACTATTTCAGGTAAATATAGAATGATAAAATTGCTGGAACATTGATAGCCTGTTGTGGGATATTATTTTAACTAGTGAAAAGTGTGTTATATTTGTTTATGCTGTGGAATATTACTTTAACTGTGGAAAGATGTGCTATATTTGTTTCTGTTGCATTTGTTTAATTATGAAAAGATGTGTTGCATTTGTTTCACCTTGCCTGCCTAAGACACCTGATTGGTCTAACAAAGAGCTGAACAGCCAATAGCTAGGCAGGAGAGGGATGGGTGGGGCTGCCAAGCAGAGAGAATAAGTAGGAAGGTAAATCTAGGCAGAGAGAAGAAAGGAGAAGAGAATGAGGGAGAAAGAAGCCAGGCATGGAGACAGCAGGAAAGTAAGATATACAGAAGGAAAGAAAAATAAAAAGCCCTGAGGCAAAACATAGATAAAAAGAAAGATTAAAATAAGACCTAAGCTAAGGCCAAGGATTCAAAACTAATAATACATTTCTGTGACATGATTTGGGCGCAGGTTGGTGGCCCAAAAGAAAAAGCCTGGTACAGTAACTATTTTCTCTTATGTGAATTTTGCAGAGACATTTAAACCTCACAGAAGTACAGACATTTGTCACGAGGTCACAATATGCTTATAGCATGTCAGGACCAGACTCCAGATTGCCACATTCCTGATTGAGGGCACTTCCCACTGCTTTCCATTTTGGGGCATTCTCATTTCCTATTTTATCATGCCCTTAAAATTTAAAATGACTTCAGCTGGTTTATCTTTTGGCCACAGAACTCAACTGGGCACCACTTTCAACTATACTTCTGATGGGACTGTGGTGGAGGGCTGGAGCCCAACAAGGCCTCAGTGGAGCAACATCACCATGGCCATGAGGCATTCATTCCTACCTGCCATTTCTGCAGCCCACTTCGGAGTATGTCCTACATGCATCTGTGTGTTATTGCCTCAGTGCTACCTTTGACTCAGACAGGCATGTGCGAAGAACATGTACTTACTCCTTCTACAGTAGTAGGCAAAGAAGTTGTATCCCCCTTAAGGCTGAACACCTGCAAAACTCATGACTGTCTTGTGTCTTCTGGCTTACATCCATTTGAAAGGAATACTTAAAATGGCTGCTCTAAGATTTAAAGTTAACATATAAGCTGATCATTTGTGGGGAGAGAGAGAGAGAGAGAGAGAGAGAGAGAGAGAGAGAGAGAGAGAGAGATCGATCAAGTGTCCTGCTGTATCATTCCTCTTTATTCCAGACAGTGTCTCTCACTGAATCTGGAGCTAGAGCTAGGCTGGCAGCCAGTAAGCCCCACCAACCCTCCTGTATCCATTCCTCAGAGTGCTGGGGTTACAGACATGTGAACAGCCACCTCTGACTTTTAATATATGAGCTGGGAATTTGAACTTGGGTTTTTGTTTGCCTAGCATGTTTTCCCTGCTGAGCCATCTCCCTAGCCCCGAAAGCCCCACAAGTGATCAGTTCTAGGTAACCTGATGATTTATGAACACAATTTAGATGGAGGGTATGGTGATGTTTCTATCCTGATCCCCCATCTGCACTGACTACCCTCCTTCTGACATATGATGGACCAACAAGTATGTGCTGGAGGATGGCTGTTACATTCTGGAAAATTCTGTGGTGAATTATCACCTCTAGCAGTGGTCCCTTCACTAAGCTCTTTGTGGGCTCCTGTGGATTCAATGCTCTGAATTTCTCTGCCTTCATCTTTCTCTTCCCCACTTGGCCTGGTGCGTGTAGTTCATGGGTGGATTAGAGGGGACATACATGAGAAAAGAACCACTTCCAAGAGGGTACAGCATTATCAGGTGCCACCGTAAAGCTGGTGTGTTGTTTGTACTTCTCCTTTGCTCCACTCTTCCTTTCAAGTAATCCCATCATTCCTATTGTGCTCTTCCTCAGTTTCCTCAGACACATTGAAGTTCTTGACATTGCATGGTGATTTTTTTTTTTTTTGTGCGTGTCTGTGTGTGTGTGAGACCAGGTTCCACTGTGTAGCTCTGGCTGGCCTGGAGCTTACTATGCACACCAAGCTGGCCTTAAACTTTAGAGATCCACATGCGTTTGTCTCCTGAGTGCCTGAACTAAGGGCATGTGCCACCATGCCTGGCTGCACGGGGATTTTAAGGCCTTTGGTTGTCACTCTCACGCAGTGTTTTCTATACTTTAAAGCTGAGCTTCACTACAAGAGAATAATTGTGGATATATCTTGTTCTGGGGCTAGAGAAGTAGCTCAGCCTATAAAGTTCTTGCTGCTCCAAAGCATTAAGACCTGAGTTTGTGTTTCCAGGATTCACATAAAAAGTGGGGCATGGCAGCGGTTGCTTGTAATCCCAGTGCTGGGGAGATGGAGACAGGAAGATCCCTGAAGCTCATTGACCAGCTAGTCCCACCAAACCAGTGAGTTTCAGGTTCAGTGAGAGATGCTATCTCAAAAACAAAACAAAACAAAAACCACCAAACCAACCAACCAACCAACCGACCAACCAACCAACCAACCAACCAAAAAAACAATGAGGCAGAGAACAATTGAAGATACCCAGTGTAAACCTCTGGTGTTCATATCCACGCTCACACACACTCGCACAACACAGACATGCAGTTATTTTGTTCCCACAAGCATAATTTAAACCATCACTGAAGCGGATGAGGTGTTCTAAAGGGACAGGAACCCTTTCTGGCATTCTTTAAAACAAAGCACATGAACAACTTCTATCTAGCCTGTACTTGTTTGGACTGCTCCAATACATGGGTACTGAATTTCACTACTTTGATGCATAATACATTGTCATGATTATGGGTATGTATGTAGGGGTAGATGTTTGCACACCACAGTTTGCATGTGGTGGTCAGAGGACAATTCTCTCTTTCCACCATGTGGCTCCCAGGGATTGAATTCAGGTCACTTGGTGGCACTTACCATCTCACCAATCTTGGTTTTTACTTTGAAAGGTTAATATCTAGACTGATCATTATGCGGAGGAGCTATGATGCTTTTTCTGAAAGAAGATAGCTAATGAGTCCTTCTCAAAGCAAAGCCTTCAAAATGGTGAAGACTACACTTTAATTAGCTTCTGGCTTTCCTTTAATTTTGCAAACCCGGTCTTAATGATATAGTAACACACATTCTCAGCTACATCATCAATAGGTCACTTCGTCAAAAAACAAATTATTCTAAAATCATGATAGGAACTATGAAACAAAGTAGTCAGCATGATTTTATTGAAATGCCTTAGTAAATGTCACAGGATCTCAAAATTCTCTAGTCTCTAAAACCAGGGCAAGCACTGCAAAGAACAGACTCCTGAACTTAGTTGACATTGTCTCTAACAAAGGAAAGTCAGCATATTAACATCTACCAGTTGACTAAGAAAATTTTAGCTGGAGGCTAAACAACTTTGGTATATTCCTGTTTCCCTGACTCCCCTTTCTAGCCCTCCTGTCGTAGAGCTGGACAGAGCTGATCTGTTGGTGATTTCCCCTTCATTTCCTTTCTGCAAGCAGCAAGGAACAGGGAAGTCCTGGGTCTAGACTGCTCATGAGTCAGCTTTCATCATTTTGGCCAAACTGGAGCAATCACAAATTTAAAATCTGTATTTCTATTGTATAAGGCTCAATTCAGTCTAATCAGTTCATTAGTGTATTCAGAGGTCCTTTAAAACACCTCCTCAGGCCAAGTAAAGCCAGAAACCATCAGTTCTCAATTCAGAGGACAGCCAGGCAGACTTTTATATAGGGGATTAAATCTGAAGATCATTATTGTAAGATCCACTGTACACACTCCTAAGCTTTAAATACCTTAGATAAAATGATTACCCACTGCCTTTTATCATGCCAATGCTTTGAGACATGTGCACACACATATCAAGCTGTCTCCATGTGGATGTGCACAGGGATATCTTCATTCAGCACAGACATGAACCCCAAGAAATACATATGTCACACATTTATCAAAAATAACAGTTGCATAGTGTCAAATAAGGTTTTTACACATGTCTAGTCAAGACTTTACAGTTTGTACCATAGATCCGAGCATCCCAGGTGATTGGACCACTTTCTTTAGAACAGTTACAAATAAAGTATCGTCAAAATGCTAGTTTCCATAATAACATAACTGATACTTTCTAACATTGATTTGACTTCTGCTGCCCTGAAGTTTGATATTCTAGAGTGCTGGTCAAGTATGTTGCTCAGATGGATCAGATTTTTCTAGCCAAAAAAATTAGGGCTAGGAATTTATCTACCACTTTTAAGATTCAGCAAGGGAGAGAGATTGTTTAGCATTCCAAATCTTTAGTTACACAGGCAAATCCTTTTCTTTGGGGTCAGGCAAATTTGATAGGTTGTCCACCAACATGCATATAATCAGTCAGTGAATGGGTGACCTTTGCCACTTTAAATGATGCCTTTTTTAAAGACTGCCTTTTGTTTGTTTTTGTTTCATGACACATGGGCTCAGGTTGAGTTTGAACTCACTATATAGCCTAGGCTGGCCTCAAACTTGTGGTAATCTTCCTGCTTCAGTTTTCTGAGTGCTGGGATTACAGGCATGAACCTCTAAACCTTGCTAAAAGACAATTTTATTAAGAATACCACCCTCAGTGAAATTCTTCTTCACGATGCTTTTGGAACCATTTTTTCAAGAGGCTCCTATTTACTTTTGCATCTGTTGATTTGCAGGCCTCTTCTATCTCTACATTTTAACAACTTTAGAGATGATAATAGCCATTAGAGATTCAGTACTTCTGCTTACAAAGGGCCAAGAACATTTAATCCAAGCTCATTAAACAGTGGTTGAATAAACACATTTGGTGGTACTCTTAAAACTTCCCCATTTTATTTATGTGAAAAACAAAAAAAAAAATAAACAGTCTAAAAAATGTGAGGGGATTTCAAGGAGTTTTTCTTTTGGTGGATATCTACACCAAGAAATTATTGGAAAAAATGAAAAGTAAAAGCTAGTGCTAAAAGTCTGGGAATAAGATGATAGGAGATGAGGTGCATCCTAAATAATAATAATTCCTCTGGGATAAACAAAGATGCACATCAATGTGACCATGAACTCACTGACTACATCCTCAAGTGGTATCCAAATCACAGTGATCACTGATCATCATTTGGGAGTTTCAGGTAAGTTAACAGTTATGCCATATCCTCAAAGTGGAAATTAAAAGTGATAGCCTTATGTTGTCTTCAATATGTCTAATGTTTACTATGAAAAGTCAATATATCAGTGACCATCTTAGGCTCAATAAAATTCAGTCCCAATTAAGGGCAATAATAAAATAAACTCAGTTATCATTTTTTCCCTAAAAAACAAGAAACAAAAATTCAAAATGCATGATAGCATAAATTTTTTGAGGTTCACTCTGAAGTAAAGGCTATTTAGGATTTTACCCAAATGTCCACAGGCATTGTCATTATATATTTACACAGAAGGCTTTCATTTGAAGTCACCATTCGCAACCTCAAAATATATATATGACAAATTTCCACAATGGGATTTTAGGCTTAAAAGTTGCTGCCTCAAAGTACTAAAAAGAATAAGGGAGAATACTAGTTCTCATTGACCACAGTTCACTTAAAGACCAAGTAACCACCACCTTCCCCTGCCCCCACAAAACTGAGAAGAAGTAGTCATGAACTTTAGAAGGGGAGACAAGGAATCTCAGAGTGTACATAGATCGGATGCTTTTGCCAGTGATCATCCTAGAATTGCTGAGTCCTAACACTAAAACAGCAGGCAGACAAAGACAGTAGGAAGTTGGAGGAGGCTTGCTCCACCTTCAGTATTCCAATCTGGACTACAGTGGGACGTGGCTGAACAAGTAGGACACCGATTCCCCATTGTGGGTTCTTCGAATGGCTTCAGCCAGGATCATTGAAATGTCAATCACCTGAATTGCAAGGGGAAAACACAAAAGGCAGCAGTGAGTTCTAGTTCTCTAAAAGTCAAAAAGCTAGAAAGCCTACAAATGTTTTCTCCAGCACACATACAGTATATTTTGGTCAAACCTCCTCCAGCCATTTCTTTGGGAGTGTCCACACTGAAAATCTTCAGCTGTTTGTGGAGTTTAGCTTTACAGACATCACAACCAGCTGAGGTGACTACTATCAGTTCCTAGGAAGATTTTCATGGATACTCAGGGCTGCTGTTACCCACAGATGGTCCCTTCTTGGGACACTGGTTGTTTAATTAGTTTTCTTTATTCATTGGCAGAGGTTTTTCCCTATTTAGAAAAGATAGCGACTATAATCTTTTTTTTAAGTTACAACTTTCATTTTACTTCTAAAGTTTTTGCTATAATCCAAGCATCCATTTATAAAACATGGCAATGTTTTTCATAAAATATTATAAGGCAAATCCTATATGACCTATCTTTCTATTTGGCTACATTTCAATTTGGAATGCCAACCCAATATGATTTTTAAAACTCTTTTATTTATTATTATTATTATTATTATTATTATTATTATTATTATTATGTGTGTGTATGTGTTTGTGTTTGTGTGATGTGTGGGTAAGCACACATGTGCCATGGCATATATATGGAGGTCAGAAGACAGCTTTGTGGATTCAGGTTTTCTTCTTCTACCTTTAGGTGAGTGGGTTTCAGGGATGGAACTCAGATCACCAGACTTGTGCAATAAGTGCTTACCTACTGAGTCATCTCACTGACCCCAAGAATTTTAAAAACATTGAGTGTCTATCATGGTAAAAGCATATCCATGATCATTTTACCTACCTACCTACCTATCTACATTCCTGTAGAATATCACAAAGTTAAAAGTTTGGAGTTATCTCTGTATCAAACACTCAATTCTGCATTGTGGTTGGTGCAAAGACAGTCATGGATAACATAGGAATGAAACATGAGTATGTGTCAATAAAACTTTATTTAAAATATAGAAGTGGGCTAGACTTGGCCTTTGGATGGCAGCTACTACACTACTGTTAATCATGCATAAAAACATAAGGGATGACTACTCTGATAATTTTCAAACTTGTCTCCTTGTGCTCAAATGACCTCTTTTTTTTCTCATTTGGATCAGAAATTGTGAAAAGCACCACTGTGTTCCACATTCAAGCTTAATGAGGGAACCAGGGCTTCCTCTTAAGACCACAGTGACTGGCCAGGGGTCACTGAAAGATCAATTCAAAACCGAAGCTGCAGTTGTGTCAAGTGTCTACCATCAGCTCTCAGGAGGGACATGAAGAAGTAGGTCCCCAAATATGCTTAGTAGAGCCTTCTGCCTCCCCTACTCCATTTTAGGAGATTATAGATGCAGGAGTGGAGTGTGCTACATAGTAATTCTGTGTTTAACTTTGTTTTTCAGTGTTGAGTATACTAGGCAAGTGCTATACCAAGCTATTTCCCCAATGCTCTTAATGTTTTATATTGTGATTTTATTCATTTGCTACTTCTTTTGTTTCCGTCCTTCTACCCACTGAGCCGTCTCATGGGTGCTATTTGCTCTTTCTTTTTGTTTGTTTGTGAGACAAGATTACGTGCAGCTTGGGCTAGTTTCCTCATGATACTCCTGCTTCTACCTTCCAAGTACCATACATAGATCATTTCCTTTTTTTTTTTTAAATCCTCTTTTGAGATACTGTCTCATCCTTCCTAGGATAGCTTTGAATTTGAAGATGACCATGAGTGCTTGATCTTCTTGCATCTACCTCATCAAGTACAGGAATTATAGGTATGTACCATGACTACTTTATTCAGTACTGGGGCTGGAACCCCCAGACTCATGCATGTTATACAAGCACTCTACCAACAGCATTACATCCCTAGCATCCTTCCCTATCCTCCATTTTCTTCCTTCCTTCCTTCCTTCCTTCCTTCCTTCCTTCCTTCCTTCCTTCCTTCCTTCCTTCCTTCCTTCTTTTTTGCTATTTCCAAATAGTGACCACTGACCTCTTAATCCTGGCCTTTCTCACGGATCTAATATGACTGATAGCCCTTCTGTAACGAGAAGCTTCAGTTTCTATTAGCATCTGCCTTAGCAAACAGAAAGCTGGATACTATGTTAAAGGTCTGAAGCAGGTGCCTTGATGCATGGTTCTGCCTGTGGTATATAGATAGTACCTGAATCTTGGAGCAATGTTTCATTTTGTCCTCTTGTGGAATTGTGTTGGTGACAACAACAGCTTCAAAGGCAGCATTATTTATTCTGGAAATAGCTGGCCCAGAGAAGATTCCATGGGTAAGGATAGCATAGACTTTGGTGGCACCAGCTGAGAGCAACCTTCAAAACAGAAGACAAAAAGTTATGAGGGGCATTGCATACCTGTAACCCTAGCACTAGGAAGACTGTGAGTTAAAAGCAAGCCAGAGCTACTGAGCAAAGTCTTGTCTCAAAAAAAAAATGAAGTGTCCACAAATATTCAAATATTCTTGAAATACTCTACATTACTAGTGAGAAGTGTGACCTATAAAAAAAAATAGGACAAAATCCATTTGCATTTATTAGCCCAAACTAGGGTCTTTTAAATGTATGTGTTAGCAAAATGCTCTGTGTTCCATTAAATCAGGATTATCAACCCTGATATTTGGATCTATATAATTCTTTGTCATATGGGCTATCTTGTCTATCATGGGAAAGTTCAGTAGCATCCCCGGTTCACACACTAGCAACATTCTCATGTCCTTAATTGTGACAAGCAATGATATTTTTAGACAATGTCAAACACTGTCTAGGGAAAGAACTGTTTGTGTTGAGAACCACTGATTTCAACCAATAGTGCCAAAGCATGTGATGTGTAATCAAGTCAGAACATTACCAGTGAGAATGAGAGCATCTCCAATTGTATTCCACAGCTATGTGGGGCAAGGGAGTGGGTGGGGTGCTCCTATCCTGCCAAGTATAGCCTATGGAAAGCCACATGAGTTATGAGGCTAACCCAAACGTTGAGCTGTAAGAAGCAAGGGTACAAACAAACAAAATCCCTGTTTTTCTGGGCCGAGTTTCTAGGGAAACACCTTCTCCGATCCTCTTAAAAATGACCTGAAAGTCCAACCTAGAAAATGAAAATGCCCATGGATTGGTGGTATTTGTTTTTCCTACCAGGGAAAGAGGACTGAGAAAAAAAATGAGCCTAGAGTCTCCTGTGGCCTAAAACTCTACTGTCAACTCGTCAGCAATAATTAAGAAAATAGGTTAAATTTCAAATAATAGATGCCCCATGGGTAAATGCACTTGTGACCAATCTGACAAGCTGAGTTCAATCCCTGTGACTCATTGTGGAAAGGGAGAATTGAGGCACGAAAGTTGTCTTCTGACCTCCACTACTATACCATAGCATGCATGCCTCAACTTGTGTGCGCATGCGTGTACACATGCACATGTGCGCGCGCACGTGCACACACACATACACACACACAAACACACACACACACACACACACACACACACACACACACACAGAAATAAATACAATAAAATTTTACATGGATGATTTTTTTTTCCTGAGATGTTTTCTTGTCTTTCTTGGGATCACTTACTTATCTGCAGCATGGCAGATGGTACCACATGTGTCAGCCATGTCATCCACCAGGATGGCCACACGGTCCTTCACATCGCCCACCAGAACCATCCGGTCCACTTCATTTGCTTTCTTTCTCTCTTTGTGAATCAAGGCAAATTCCACATTCAGCCTGTCTGCAATTGATGTAACCCTGTGGAAAGATGCAAAGGAACATGCCAACACCATCCATCTAAGAATTTATTATTGGGCACTAGGCTGGGGAAATAGCTCAATTTTTCATTGTTTGCCTTGGAAGAATAAGAACCTGTTCAATCCCTAGAACCCAAGTTAAAAGCCTTTGGGAGGTAGAAATAAGCAGATTCCTGGGTCTTGCTGGCTAGCATGTCAGCCTATTTAGTGAACTCCAGGCAGGCCCTCAGTGAGAAACCCTGTCATAGACTGTTCCCTAGCAAGTATGTGCCCCAAAGTTTCATCTCTAGCAGTGCAAAAATAATAAAATCTGTATTTGAAAAAATATTTTAGGAATGCAGGATACTCAAGATAATGAAATTAGAATCAGGAACTCACTGAAAAGGATTAGGTCACACTTGTGACACCAGGCATAGTCGAGACTATACACTGCACAATCCATGTGGAAAAAGACACCAATGATGACCTCTGCCTCTGTTATAGCTTGCCACAAATGTCAAGGCACCCTGGCAGTTGACTAAGACTGCTGGTTAAGAAACTGATCCTCGAACTGTTAGGATTTGGGAGTCCATTTAAAACTCACAGGCACAACTTAAGACAAGTTACTCAGGACTTAACTATTTGCTTGGTTTCTGGAATGAAGGTAGGGACAAAAGTCTTTGTTAGCATATCCACGCAATTTGTAGGCTTGTGAGGAGGGGCTTCATTGAGACGTAAGGAGACTCTGTCCAGGTGTGCTCAACCTGAAGTTTGTAGGCTGCATGTTTCCAAGGACAACTATGAATATGGCCCAACACAAAATTGTAGACTTACTCAAAACATGAGATTTAAAAAGAAGGTTTATTTATTTTTGTTTCATATGGATGTTTTGCCTGGTGTAGCATGTGCATACAGTGCCTATGGAGTCCAGAAGAGGGTCCTGGAGCTCCTGGAACTCATAGATGGTTATGAGCTACCATGTGGGTTCTGGGAAAAGAACCTGGGTCCTCTGGAAGAGAAACCAGTGTTCTTAACAGCTAAGCCATCTCTCAAGTCTGAGATATTTTTTAAGAGCACATGAAGTTGGGAGGGGAAAGTGGTGGGAGAAATGGGGCAGGAATTGGAGGTGAGGGGAATGAGGATTTGATCAAAACCTTATATGCATGTGTGGAATTATCAAACACTACAAAAATGAGATTTAAAAATAATCTTCCATTGCACGGTTCTTAAGTGTAAACTTTCTATATGACAATGAGGTGCTATAATGTCAGAAGGCTGGCCACGCCCACCTAAAATCTAGTTCCTCTGCCATCTAATGTGACTGTTCATTGTTGCCAACTCAGGAGAACCTGAGTATACAAGAGAAAGAGAAGTGATAGTGAGTGAGCCCATGGGATTTTGGATTTGTCGGTGAAAAATAAACTTTGATGATGAAGCTTCTTTTAAAACAATGCATAAATACAATGTGACATTAAATAATAATAATCAGTCACAAGACAATTCAGGCTAAAAAAAAAATGGAAGAACTAACACAAATACACCCTAACTTAGGAAGCAGTGCATGGAGGATATCCTTTTAATATAGGGCTATTCATCATGTCATCCTCAGATGACAACCAAGAAAGGAGTGTGGACTTGCATCAGGACAAAGTAAGTGGATAACTGTCGGAGAAAAGCCACGTTCTGTCACTGAGAAGGCAGCATGAAGCAGACATAGTTGGTACTCTATCCAGATCACCATGCCCCAAGTCTGAAGACTTTCAACATGGCAAGTAGTTCAGAAAATTGTAAAATACATATAACATAGACTTTACCTTTTAGACCACTTAAAGTGTACAATTTCATGGCATTAAGTGTATTCACAATGATACACAGCTCTGTCTAGTTCCAGAACATGCCACAAAACCAAAAGGAAACCCCACACCTATTAACTCGTGCTGCTATGCCCTGAGTATCTTTCTTCAAATCTTTTGAGCATTAATCAGAGAGTAGAATTGCTTGAACATACGGAACTCTACACAACTTATTCAGTCAATATTTTCACAGCCTCAAGATACTTTTTACTCAATATGACCAAAGAAAATGAGACAACCTCTTTTTGCTTTTGTGTGTGTGTGTGCGTGTGTGTGTGTGTGTGTGTGTTTATGTGTGTGTGTATGTGTATGTGTATGTGTGTGTGTAAATGTGTGTAGGTGCACATGCTCATGCATGTGCAGAGGCCAGACAAGGATATGGAGTGTCCTATTCTACCATTCTCCACTGTATCACTTTGAGACAGAGTTCTCATTAAACCTAGAGCTTGCCACTTTGGCTAGGGTACCTGGCTCGCAACTTCCTCGGAGCTGCCTCTTTCTATTTCCTAGTGCTGAGATTACACAGGTGCAGCCATGCCCAACTTTTACTTGGGTGCTAAGGATTTAAACTCAGGTCTCCATGACATTTGGGGCTGCATTTTGGCCCTCTGGAAGATTAGGCAGCTTGACTATCCTTCCTAATGGAAAGAACCACAAAGGTAGATAATGCAGGAATTTGAGGGAACTATCATTACAAATGTATCCCGAAGCTGAAATGGTAGAACAAAACAGTTGCGGCAGAGATGGGAGAAGCAGGTGACCACTGAAGCTCTCCTAGGAGACTTAATAGTCTTTAAACAAGTGTGTGTGTGTGTGTGTGTGTGTGTGTGTGTGTGTGTGTGTGTGTGTGTACACACATGCATTCATGCACACAAGTGCTCACAGGTGCCAAAATTCGGCATCAGATCCCCTGGAGTTGGAGTTACGGGTGGTTGTGAGCTGCCTGACACGAGTGAGTACTGGGAATCCAGCTCTGGTCCTCTACCAGGTAAGAATGGCAAGTGCTTTCTAACCACTGAGCCATCTCTCCAGGCCCCTAATAATCTTAAGCTTCTGCTTCGCTGCTGGGATTGTTGGGGTGGTGGTGTTGAGAGAATAAACCTAGGACCAGGTGAAATAAGAATCTAACAGGAAAGTCCCGTGTAATACAGGGATGCCACCCATTTTCCATCCAGCATAGCAAGCAATGAAATCCCATCCGGCTACCTCAGTGGGAACAGGAAGGACATTAGCCCTGCCTCATTTCCGATTCTGGGTGAAGGTCAGTTCTTTTTAGAACACTCTAAACCACATCTCCACTCTCCTGACGGTTGCTTATTTCAGTTCCCATTATACATATGATGAAAACCCTCAAGCAGAGGGGTAGTTCTCCAAGGGAACCAAAAGAAATATGTGCAAGTCCTCTCAGGATTACAAAGAAATTTCTGCAAAAAAGGGGGACATAAGACATCCAAGAATATCAAAACACAGTAGCTAACAAAATGAAAATATCTAAGATAGAGTAGATTAAAGATGAGATGAAGTTATAGTCCAGAATGTAACACACACACAAAAAAAACAAAACAAACAAAAACAAAAATAAAAAAAACAAAAGAGGAAGGAAACATGTAAACGGAGCTCAAAGTCATGAACAGCAGAGTGACAATGTGACAGGAGTAGCTGTAGTCTGTCAAGAGAAAAAAAGGAGGCCGCGGAGATGGCTTAGCTGGTAAAGTGCTTGCCATGTATACACAAAGACCCGAATTTGAGCCCCGGCAGCTACCTAAAAGGTGGATATGGTGGTGTGTGCTTGTTATCCCAGTTCTGGGGGAGGTAGAGATGAGGATTTTTGGGGCTCACTGGTCAGGCAAGCTGACTAACTGGTAACTCCTGGTCACAGTGAAAAAGCCTATCTCAAAAAAACAAAACAAAACAAAAAAACAAAAAAAAAACCAAGGCAGATAGCTACTAAAGAATGACACTCAAGGCTGACCTCAAGTGCGCGCGCACGTGTGCACACACACACACACACACACACACACACACACACACACTTCAAGAAAATAACACCTGAGAAATTTCCATAACTACTAGAAGACATGCTACGCTGACCAATAAATAAATGCAGTAAATGAATTCTCAAGTAATTGTAATAACAGAAGAACAGACATCTTAAAAGAGATAAAATTGGTCCCCTTGAAAGGAATAGCTGTCAGACTAGCAGCCAAATTCTCAGCATCTACCACGAAGTCTGGCTATGAGTTTATAGACATTAAAATTGTACTTCACTGTAAAGGCAGCATGAAGATATATTCAGGCAAACTATACAGCCTGAAAACTCAATTCTAAAAGTCCACAATAGGAACCAAAACTCTAGTCATCTCAGCAGACATCCTTCCTTTCTCAAGGTGTCCATCTACCAACAGTTTCCTTACTTAAACAGTTGCTTGGAAGAAGAAACCTGTAATTTGAAGGCAGGCAAAAATTTTGCCCCATAATCATCTTCAAGTATATACTATGCACATGCCAATTTCATGATAAACCTTTTAAACTCGGATTAGGGAAAGGTGGTCTCTCAGAACACAAGACAGCATTTTTTTTAAAAGGCACTTGAGCAGATTCTGTAAAATGTAGATACTGAGTAATTCGTATTTATTTCATAAGGAACAGGAAGGGCCCTGGCCCACAGTATAGAAATGGGAGATACTACCATTTGTGGCTGAAGTTCTAAGCCCATGAAGTCCAGGTATAAGCTCAGAATCCCACTGCAAATAGGCAGGCAGAAAGACAGAGAGGCCAGGGAAAGAAAGTGAGCTATGTGGCTCTTGGCACTGGGGCACATGGACATCGGATCTGGGTGGAGTTCCAGCCATGTAGGTTAGTTGCTGGTTCATGTAGCATAAGAGAAAGGGAAAGATTCCAGCCCCCAATCCCGTGGGTCACTGTAATATTATCATTTCCTGAGATAGGTACATGTAACTAATTGCATACACACAATGGAGACTCAATACATGCCCCTAATAAGTTAATACAACAAATCACACTGAAATCTTAGGTGGAAAGAGTTAGGATAAACATTATGTTTGATTGGTGCATGTATGTGTGGAAGCTAGAGGTTGGTGTTGGGTATGTCTTCCTTTGTCATTCTCCACCTTATCATTGCAGACAGGGTTCTCACTGAACCTGGAGTTCACTGTTTTGGCTAGACAGCCTGACCAGCAAGTCCTTGGAATCTGTGTGTCTCTGCCTTACTAGTGTTTGAGACACACACTGCCACACCTAAGCTTTTATGTTGGTGCCAGGGATACAAACTCAGGGAAATATGTTTACACAGCACGTTTATTCACGGAGTAATCTTTCCATATACACATTTAAATGTTATTTATTAGTAGTATGAGTGTGAGTACAGGCATGTACAGATCACTCTATGCCTGTGGAGGTCACAGGACAACTCTTGGAAGTTGTGGATTCTGGGGATTGAATTCAGGTCACTAGACAGACTTGCATGGCAAGCACGTTTATCTGCTGAGCCATTTCACTACCATTTCCAGACCCATATATGTGGTTTTGATTTCTTCTAGTCACATATTTCTACTCTTTTCTCTTTGTGTGTGCATATGAATTTTCAGGATAGCTAATACACTAAATTCTTCATACTTGTGTCCCTAAGGTTATAAAATAGTTAAATTGTTTTTTCCTTCCAACTCTAAATTTGTATAGCACATGATCAAAGAGCACATAATTAGAAAACGTTTACATATTAAGCACCCAGTAATACAACTAACTGTAAAGTGATGTAGGAAGTGGATGAAACTGGGTGCTTAATACATACATACATACATATATATACACACGCACACATATATACACACACACACACACACACACACACACACACACACACACACACATATATATATATATATATATATATATATATATATATATATATATATATATATGGGATGCTTCTTTCTTATTGGTCTATGCTTTATAGGTGATCAACTCAATAAAGCTCCAAAGACTACCCAAGAGTGACCTCCTGTGGCAAGACAAAGACAAAGCTTTACTTGAAAAGAATTTGGCCCCAAAGCTTTCTTTAAAACATCAGCCTTAGATTTCCCAGATAGACGATATTTTCTCTAGTGAAATATGACTTTTTGCATTAGGCAAAGAAACCAAAGATATCATCCACTATATATAAATATATATATCACACACTACCTGCCAGGGTGTTCCAACAGGACTGTCAGTTGGAGAATAGCTCATTCCAAAATAGGATGATGACAAAGAAGTATAGCAGACACTTAAGGTAAAGAAAAAGGAGGTGACCCAAATTCCCTCCTAAAGAACTGGTCTTTCCCAGCAGAGGGAGCAGGGGTGGCCAGATGAGAATGCTCTGGGAAGTTGTAAACAAAAGAGCATTTTAAACTTGTTCACTTACTTACACTTATTTACTCTGGTCTAGTCTCTCTCTCTCTCTCTCTTTCTCTCTCTCTCTCTCTCTCTCTCTCTCTCTCTCTCTCTCTCTCTCTCTCTCTCTCTGTGTGTGTGTGTGTGTGTGTGATGTAATGTACATATACATGCCTAGTGCTTACAGACAGCCATCAAATTTATTGCTCTATCAATTCCTACCTTATATTTTGAGGCAGGGTCTCTCACTGAACCTGGAGCTAGGCTGACAACCAGCAACTCCAGTGATTATTTATTCTCTACCCCTCACATGCTAAGGTTACAGGGGGATGCAGCCATGCCTGGATTTTTAGACAGGCATTGGGAACTTAAACTTAGGTCCTCATGCTTGAGCAGAAAGAGTGCTTACCCACTAAGCATCTCCCAAGCCCTCTTCTGTGATTTTTGAAAGGAGGAATTAGCAAGTAAATAGAAGAACTTGGTATATAATAAAAGATGTTGTTTTAAACCAATAGAGAAAGGATGGATAATTTAATAGTTCTTGAATGACTAGATAGCTGGTAGAGGAGAGGGGAATTAGATTTTTATTTTACTTTTTATTTCTCAATAAATGTCAAATGCAAGAAAAATCAGAACATTAAAAGAGAAAAAGAGGTCTTTAAAAATATCCAAAATCACAAGAGAAGAAAAATTTTAAGATAAAGCCAAGTGCTTCATAAGCCCAGAAGCGAGAATGTGAAGAAAGCATAACTGTAAGATGATTTTCAAAGTCCTTCAGGGAATAAGAATATAAAAGGGGAAGGACATTTAAACTCTGAGAAAATATCTGAGACATTCATGAAAAGCGGAGCTCCTAATCTCCTACTTTTGCCCATCCACAGGTAAAAGTCTCCAGTCAAGACAAGGACAGTTGTCATGGAAAACCCATTATGCCAGAAAGGATGCCTGCTCTCACTTCCAACAACCTGAGCTCACAGGAAGATATACCACAGGTAGCCTGCCTGATATGTCAAATGAAACTAATAATACACTATGTGAGCAAAGCTGCGTACCCAGATACTGGCAGCCATATTGGATAATGCCATCTGGAGTATCATTTCTGAAAGACCTGCTTTTGGCATTGTCCATCAAAATTCAAATGGCTTGTCTACTTGGATTGGCAGTTCTACTTCTAGGAGTATATCTTTCTTAGATAAGTGTGCAAAATGTCCAAGCAAGTATGCTGCCTCTGGACTTCACAAACTACAGTGCCTATGAATGAGTAGCAAGAGAAATGATGAGAATGATGATACATACACACAAGAGACTATTACATAGCTATAACAACAACCACGTAACCCTGAATGCAGGCAGCACCATCCCATGGAGTGGTTTCTTTCGCTGAATAGAAAGGAGAAGGAATATCAGGACCCAGCATTTATGTCTGTTTCCCGACCAAGAATGCAATGTGACTAGCTGCTTTACATGCCTGCTGCCACGCCTTCTTGGCCATAATAGGTTGTACCTTCAAATCACAAGCCAAACTAAATCACTCCTCCCTTAAAAAATCATCAAGAATATCTGTTATATAGCTACGGGATTGCTGCTAAAATATAGCAAGTACCCTTGTTAAAAATCCCAGTGGGGAAATGTGTACAGCATTTGTGTGACTTTTACTGGTGTGATCAAACACCCAAAAGAAAACAACTCAAAGAGGAGAGGCTTCACTTGGGCTCATTGTTTGAGGAAATGAAGCAGACCATGGTGGGAAATGGCTAGTAGCAGGCAGCCTCTTGGTGGCAGGTGCAGGTGGCTCATATTTGCCACATCTTAGAGGAACAGGAAGCAGAGAAGCAAGCAGAAGCTGATCTGGGCTATAAACTACAGGGCCCACCCCACAATGACCCACTTCTTCTAGTCTCACGCTACCTCCCAAAGCAGCTGGAGAGCAAGTGTGCAGACACAGGAGGCTGTGGGAAACATTCCATGTTCAATCCATAGCAGCGCATTATCATCTGTGTCTATGAAACAGGGGCGATCTGTGTTTGAACGCCATCCTAACACTGGAAGGAACAACAGTGCTTAACAAAGCTGAGTCATGCTTTGTACCATTCCTTCAATTTATTTTAATATTACTGTGTGCATACGTGTGTGTATGTTTGTGTATGAACATGCACAAATGCCAGGGCCGATGTATGGCCATCAGAGAATAAGTTGAAGTCAGGTCTCTCCTCCTACCATGAGGGTCCCAGGTATCAAACTCTTGTAGTCAGGCTTGGATGCAGGAACTTTTAGCTGCTGGGCCATCTCACTTAATCCTACTTTGATTTTTTTTCTGAAAGCACGAATGATATATATACACACATATATATATATATAGATATATATGTATATATAGAGAGTTGGGATAAGAAAAAGGAAATGGCCAAAAGAACTATGGAATCTATTATTCTTTAGATTTACTTGGACCAAAGTTCTATTTTTTTTCTTAATGCCAGACAAAATGGTCACTCACTGTATGATCAATTGATATGAAAATGTCTCTAACAGCAGTCCCATACAAGTAAACTGGTGTAGCCAAAGGTTGATTTGGGAACATGGCTGGCAACTGCTAATGGGCATGGGGTTTCCTCTTCATGTGATGAAAATATTCTGGAGATGGATAATGGTAAGAGTTGCACACATCTGAGAATATACTGAAAACCACTGAGTTTTGTACTTTACATGGGTGAACTACAGTCATATGAATTACAACCTACACCTGATATTATAACCCAAGGTATCTAATACTCCTGGACCCCTTGGCCTAGGAGACATCTGATAGATGTAAATGTATGTTCCACCTCATGACTTTGGGAAGCTTCCATATTAATTGCAAGCATTTCCGGAAGAAGTGACTCTGCAATGTCACTCACACTGTTAAAAAGGCAACATCACATGGGCAAGCCTCAATGTGTTGCCCAAGGTCACAACTGTGGGCTAGATAATGCAGTGCTGCTCCAAGCCCATCCCTGCCTAGCTGGGGACTTGATAACCTAACTGCTACTGTCTTTTGTGTGTCTCCTTCCTGTGCAGAGACACTTCTGGTTTCCGTCAGAGGCCCCTCTCCAGTTACTGGCCCTCATTCTTCCTCCTCTTCTGTGCAGGGAGCCAAAGTGGCTACTGGACAGCAGCTGAGAGCACAAAAAATGTGCTCTTCTGAGAACCAGGGCCTGCATTGTTCTGGATGGGCTTTGGGACTGCTTTGTGGGCCACTCCTAAGTTTTTAAGGACTGTGACTCTAGGTCTGCAGCTGAGTTGCAGGTGGATGAAGATATCAAAAAATGGGGAGAAGCTGCATGCATGCACACACACACGTGTGTGTGTGTGTGTGTGTGTGTGTGTGTGTGTATGTGTATACTCAAGTGTGTATGTGTGTGTGTGTGTGTGTGTGTGTGTGTGTGTGTGTGTGTGTGTGTGTGTATGGGACCCAGGGCAGTAGGCATGCCTAGCAATGTCCTACCCCTGAGCCACAGCCAAGGTCACTGTACTTTTGAGTCCTTCTGAAGCCCGAGGGTGACCCTTGACCCTGGATTCAAACAGTTGACTCACATTTACTCTCTTTTACTTTAGCTGATGGGTAGAGGTCTCGCTTACCTTTCCATACCTTGGCAATACAACACCACTCTACTACGTTTTGTCTTCCCACATAGCAGCTGGTAAGGTCTACAAGGTTCAGGGTCTTTAGCCTCAGTTTGTAGAACGCAGTGTGTCAGGTCAGCACTACCTTCTTATTCTTGTTGCAGCCTCAACACCACATGCTCTAATGGCTCGCACATTCCTTGAAACTCTTCCATAGAGCTGCGTGACTTGGCCACTCAGTGCTACTTTCTTAGGCTGCCATTACGGCACCGGCCAGTTTGTCTGTAAACTTGCTCATTTGTCAGTCATTCTGCCACTCCTAAGTACTGGCTAGCTGTGTCCTGATGGCTATACAGAACGGAGTCTGGGCATATTAGGCCCTCAGGGCTGGCTGGCATTGGATGATCAGATGTCAGGTCACATGGTTCAGTGACTGCTCCCTGACCAACTCAAACTGTGCATGTCTTTCTCCATAGGGGAATGAACTGTAGACTGGGACTAATGTTTGCATTAATTTTCTTCGTCCAGGGAGTCCAGTACCCCAGGGACACTGCATATTCACCCGCCTGTGGCATGGCTTGTGGCTGGATTTCTCACGGGTGAATACTTTCTCCCTCATCCAAAGGCTCTGCTTATTGGCCAGGGTCTGGATTTTAGCACCCTGCTTTATGGAGGCCCCTGCATAGGTGGGAGAGGCCAAGCTGCCAGCCCTTCCCCATCCCAGCCCCATCCCCTAGACCATCAGAGTACAGCTCTCAGTACCGTCTGTATGCAGGCAGGCTTTAGCTAGCTCCCATTCTTGTCGTTCCACATTCATGTATTTCTTTTGAAAAACTGAGTTCTATTCTGGCAACTCCAGTCAAGTGTTGGGATTTAGAAGGACAAACTCAGTCAATTGTGTTAATTAAAACGCTTTTTACAGAGAGTGCATATGTGTGTTCATTTTTTATTTTCACGAATGATGTGAAATGCTGAGAGAGTGATGGGCTTCTGTGCTGAAGGCAAAGCCTGAGACCTACTTAGTGGCTCATTTGTATAATAAAGTGTTATATAATTAAAAGCAAGCTTTCTGGGGGCAGGGATATAGCTCAATGGTACTGTACTTGCTTACCATCTAGGAGGCATTGAGTACTATCCTCAGCAACATACACACACACACACACACAGAAACACACACACACAGAAACACACACACACACACACACACACACACACACACACAGAGCATGCTTTTTTCTTTTTTCTTTTTGGTTTTTCGAGACAGGGTTTCTCCGTGTAGTTATGGTGCCTGTCCTGAATCTTGCTCTGTAGACCAGGCTAGCCTTGAACTCACAGAGATCCACCTGGTTCTGCCTCCTGAGTTCTGGGATTAAAGGCGCGCACCACCACCACCCGGCCAGAGCACACTTTTATAAAAAGTTCTTCATGTGTGGTGTGCACATATACGTGGAGGTCCCAGGTTAATGTCAGGAGTGTTCCTTGATTGTTCTTTTACCTTATTCAGTGAGGAAGTGTCTCTCAATTAAACCCTGAGTTAGTCAGATAGCTCTGAGGATTCCCGACTCTGCCTTCCAAGGCTGAAATCACAGGCAGACCATTGAGCACACTCGGCATTTACATAAGTTCTGAAGACTCAACTCTGGCCCTCATGCTTGCGGGGCAATAGCTTTAACCACTGATCTATCTCACCAGTGCACAAAGCATGCTTTCTCCTTTGAGACACAGAGAAATACAGAAAGCAGGAAAGCAGTAGGGAAAGAGAGAAATCTGCATGGTATTGTTTGTATGGTACCTTTTGGCTCCTCCAGCATCTGGGGAAACGATGATACAGTTTTTCCATTCAGTGATGTTTTCCCGAATCCACTGAAGAACTGCAGGCTCTGCATACAAATTATCCACAGGAATATCAAAGAATCCCTAAGGAGAGAAATCAATGTCACTTTGCAGGTTTGTTTTCTGATTGAGTATGAGATTTATTAGAGTACATGATTGGTGAGGTCAGTGGTTCAGCACAGTGGAAACCCCCAGGAGTGCAGGAACCATCACATGTCTGAAGGACCATGATTGGAGAAGTATTTGGCCCACATTCACCAGGGAAAAGCTGCTTCTCAGCTACTATGCTTTCCAATTCATCCGCATTAAACTTGGTGAAGTCTCAATTCTTCGAGATGTGGATTTTCCAGCAGCCAGAGAACTTGAACTTGACCCTGTGCAGGGTCTCAATCACATGTTCCTTTTTCTGCAGGTTGGTACAGATAGACATGATGGCCTGGCCACTGTGCCCTGGAGCTTCTCTAAGGTGATACATACACCCATCTGAAGCCTGGACTAGAGACAACATGAGATAACAGACATGACTATCTACCAGAAAATTCTGTTTCTAAGGTCCCTTAGAGAAACCCATATAAGCAGCCTCCCAGGTAGGATGCTATTTGCAGCCAGGGCACACCAGGACCCACGAGGAAAGGAACTTAGCTTAATTGGATGCAGATTTTTAAAAAGATAATTGCAATCTCTAAATAATACTTGACTTATTTATTCAAAAGATACCTTTCTATAACAGTCTCCCCTTGGCTACTTGTAACAGAATTAAATCTAATGATACAGAGGTCATAAGACATCTTTTGGTCCAATCCATTTTCTGGGTATGCTGATAGTTACGTGATGGCCAGTGCCCCGAAGGAAAGAATGGCACTGCAGGACAGAGGGGAAAGCAGGTGGCTTTGTTGCTGTTGTTGTCTTAGCACTTACCACAAATTCATAATATATTGTAAGTAGGCACCATGAAATGTGGCCTGTTTTAGTGAAAAAGAAGGAAGTTATGAAGAAATTAGAAATGCGTATTGCAGGAACAGGGGAATGGCTCAGTGTGTGAATATATAAAGTACTTGCTGTACAAGCATGATGTCCTGAATTGGAATCCCCAAAAGCCATGTAAAAGCTGGGTATGATAGTGCACATTCTATAACACAAGTGCCGAGGAAGATCCCTGGAGCTCATTAGTCAGCCAACCTACCTGAATTGATGAGCTCTGGGTTCAGTGAGAGATCCTGTCATAAAAACTAAGGTGGAGAGTGATTGAGGAAGACATCCAGTGTTGACCCCTGGCCTTCACCTCTTTGTGCACACAAACACACATAATGCATACTACAATGCTACCATTTCAACTATTTTACACAAGTTTAGATGGAATCATAAAGCACATAAAAAAAAGCATTCCTGTTTCTCTGAAATGAATTGGAGGCAAAGTGTGTTAGGGATAGAGGCATCAGCAGGAAAGACAAACAGTCCAGAGAAGAGCTGTGCAGACTCAAACCTTTCAAAATTAGTTACAGAGAGTTAGGACCTAACCATGGGCAGAGTAACAGTGCTGGTACCTGGATCTGAGAGGCATGCAGGTCCATGGTGATGATGTGATCGGCCCCAGCAACTGACAGCATGTTGGCCACAAGTTTAGCAGAAATTGGAGCACGACTCTAAAAATTAGAAACAAGGATTTAATATCAGAAAAAGATGGAAACTGTTAGATTCCTCTCACAAAGATATTCATGAGGAAACCAAATCATGGATGGAACCAATAAGGAAAATTACAAGTTATGAGAACAAAAGATATATTAAATGCATTTGGTTACTAAATATTTACTATTGGTTGGCATTGTTTGTTTCTAAGCCTGGATTTCATAAAGCCCAGATTGGTCTCAAGCTCACTTATATAGCCAAGGATGACCTTGGACTCCTGATCTTCTTGCCTCCATCTCCTGAATGTTAAGATTATAGGCATGTGCCACCATGTTCAATTTCTGTGGTAGTACGGCTGGATCCTAGAGCTTCCTGTATCCTAGGCAAGCATTCTACCAACTAAACTATATTTCTAGCCTTATGTAACCTACTGTGAGGCCATGTACCTGACACTACAGTATAATGCAAATATCAAAGGAATAAAGTCAAACTGTGTACATGTGACGTCACAATTTCTATGATTCAAATAGTAAGAAAGCATGAAGAG
Organism: Peromyscus eremicus; assembly: GCF_949786415.1. NCBI lineage: Eukaryota > Metazoa > Chordata > Mammalia > Rodentia > Cricetidae > Peromyscus > Peromyscus eremicus. The sequence goes on along the minus strand of NC_081439.1, from coordinate 22,421,614 downwards.
GTTCAACAAGATGGTTTAAGAGATCACTTTTAAGGCAAGGCCAGCCAATGCTAGCAGAAGAGTGCTCTAGAAGGAAACAATGAAAACAACTCATCTAAGGCCCCAAAGAAGTCCAGCTACAAAAGAAGTGCCATGTCCTGACAGATGAAAGCTAACCCTGTTACAAATTCAACAGCAACAACAACAACAACAAACAAAAAGCCAATAAAGAAAGAACACTTACAGGTGATTAAGAATTCAACATTCATCAAAACAAGTTCATTGTCGTTACTGTCATTATGATTTTTCTAAAGTTACCTAACTTCTTTTTAGCTTTAATTTCCACATCATAAATCACAGGCAATGAAAAAGCCCACATGAAAGCAACCAAAGAGACTACACAGATATCATTAGCCATAGTTCAGACATGACGTTGGTGGAGATCAATTATTAACAGCATTGCATGCTTATAAACAAGCCACAAAAAGAAAGTACAATCTTAAAATTAAAGGAAAATATTATTACATTTATTTCCTTTCAAACACCATTTTGTTTTTTAAAAAATACATATCACCTTATAATAAATATATATAAAATTTATACATTTATAAATATAATCAATAAATATTAATAGTATGTTATTAATATATAAACATTCATTTATACATTAATTTTACATTAATTACACACACATAAAAAATCAGAAAAAAACATTCCTAACATTACCAGCAGATTTCCTAGAAAGTGAAACTATGGGGAAGTATTTCTTGCCTTTTTTTCTAAGCTAGAGTCTCGCTAGGGAGTCCTAGCTGTACTGGAATTCGCTTTGTAGAACAAGCTGGCCTTGAACTAACAGAAACCCACCTGGCACTGCCTCCAGAGTGCTGAGGTTACAGGGGGAAGCGTTTTTGTTTTGTTGTTCTCTTTTTTCTTTTTTAAATTTTAGGTGTGTGGGGTTTTTGCCTGTATGTATGTCTGAGCACCATGTGCATGCAGTGCCTTCAGAGGCCAGAAGAGGGCATTAGATTCCCTGGAACTAGAGTTATAGATGACTGTGAACCACCTTGTGTGCGCTAGGAACTGAACCCAGGTCCTCTGCAACAGCAGCCTGTGCTCTTTATCACTGAGCCATCTCTCCAGCCTCTCTTTTTCTTATTTTTAAAAGGTGGCTTTTTTGTTTTTCTCTATACTAACTATACATCATAACTTACATTTTTGGTTCTTTTTTTAACTCCCCTGTATGGTATTTCATGTTACCTTTGGAAAAGAATCAAATTTTCTCATCTTTAATATCCAAATGACTCTGGTCAATCCGGCTGTAGCCAATTCCTAACTCTTCTCCCTTGCCTCTGCTCCTGCGCCCTTCCCTGCAGAGTAGACTGGGTCTGTTCACTCTCTCTAGAGACTGCCATAGCCTTGTGTTACAAACTCAACTGCCCCTATCTCACTCCATCTATACCTGTGTGTTTGATCCTTCAAGGTCTGGCTCAAGTATTGCAATTTTAAGTGCCCATAAGAATTACAGAAATAATCCCTCTCTTCTGAGGTGACACTTGGTTGATCAAGAACCTTTGACTAGATAGCCCTAAAGAAAAATATACAGTGATAAAATGACTCCTAATGATATTCTGCTGTACTCATAGATCAGTTCCTTGTTCAGTCATCATCAGAAAAACTTCCTCCTGCAGCAGATGGGAACAAATACAGAGACCCACAGCCAGACATTATGCAGAGAGAGAGAGAGAGAAACCTTGGAACATTCAGCCCTAAATGGAATGTCATCTCTATCAACTCTTTCCCCTTAGAGCTCAGGGAACCCCATGGAAGAGGAGGCAGAGAGAGTGTTAGGAGCCAGAGGGGACACCAAGAAAACAAGACCCTCTAAATCAACATGAGCAAAGCTCATATGAATTCACGGAGACTTAAGCATGCACAGGGCCAACATGAGTCTGCACCAGGTCCTCAGCATATATATTATGGCTTCCAAGTGAACTTCTAAGAGAAAGCATTTAATTGGCAGATTGTTAACAATTTCAGAGGTGAGTCCATGACCATCATGGTGAGGAGCATGGTAGCAGGTGGGAGGTGTGGTGCTGGAGCAGTGTTGAGAGCTTACCTCCCCCACAATCAGGAGGTATAGAGAGACTGGGCCTGGCCTGACATGAGCTTTTAAAGCCTCAAAGTCCATGCCCAGCAACTCACCTCCTCCAACAAGGTCACATTTCCTAATCCTTCCCAAACAGTTCCACCAACTGCAGAACAAGCATTCAAACATAAGAGCCTACAGGGGTCATTCTCATTTAAACCATCACAAGTCTATACAGAAAAAAAAAATCAGTGTGGCATTTAAAAAGCAGATAAAGTGCTTACCTTGCAAGCATGAGTACATGAGTTCAAGCACAGAGTACACATCAAAATGTTGTGGTGTGGTGATAGGTGCTTATAGTCCCTGTGCTGGGGAGGCGGGGACTGGCATATACCCTGGGGCTCACTGGCCATCCTAGTCTATCTGACTAGTTTCAGGCCAGTGAGAAACCTCATCGAAACAAAAATAAAAACAAAAACAAACAAACCAAACCAAAACCAAAACCAAATGCAAAAAGACAGCACTGAACGCCAGAATTATGACATCTGAGCTTGTGCACTTACTCATGCACACATAAATGTACAGGAATTGCACACATACATGTTCCCCCGAGCAGAAACACACATATACATACAAAGACTACAAGATTACAGAGACTTGTGTCAATTACTTTATCATTCAAATATGAACATGGCCTTACAAATGATTCTGAAAAAAAGAAGAAAAAAAATCCAAGTTGACAGCCCTTCACTCTCTCAGAAGTAATTATGCCCTGCCTGGCTCATAACCCACTGTTCTCTCCAGGGAAGAGAACTAGCAATTACTGAGTGTCTACTACAGGAGCCAGCGAACGTCAGCTTATGGGCTAGACTTGCCTGATACCTGGTTTGGAGCTAGGGATGGTCTCCACACTTAGAAAAGCATTGGGAAAAAGACAAAAATAAGATTTTGTAGCATTTGCAGATGACATAAAATCCATACTTCAGTGAGCATAAATAAAGCTCCATTGGAACATAGTCATACCCATTTGTTTGCATATTGACTATGGCAGTTTCTACACTAAAATGGTAGAAGTTGAGCTGTCACAACAACCATCCAATTGGGCTACAAAGCCCCAAACATTAACACTTGGTTCTTTTCAGAAAGCTCGTCCTCTTGTGTATGAAAGGCCAGGAGCTTCATCCACAGTAGCTCAGACGGTCCTTGGTGTACAGGTGAGGACACTGAAGGTGCAGAGTTTAAGGAGCTTTTACGAAGGGCAAACTGGGTGAATCATGGTGTTGGAATTCAAAGCTGAGCCCGCTTCATTGTAAAGCTGCAACTCCAGGGCTCACATCACGCCTTGGACAATTACGGTGACATCATCGTCACTTTCCTGTGTGAATATTCCATTGTGTTAAGTGGTCATTTATGAAACAGTTTCTTTCCTGTGAGAAGCTGCCCTTGGCTTCTGGTACTTACAAATCAAAGCTAAATAAACTGTTCCACATACACAGGGCAAAGGGTAAAAACACATGAAACAAGTTTGGAAGATGGTTTAAAGCCCCAAGATTTTTCTGGACTTTTTCAGCAGGTACTTCTTGGTAGAGGCAATTACACAGAATTTCTCTGTGCCATTAGAGGTTATGGGCAATACAGTCCCAAAGGAAGAGAAAAGAACAATAGGCCGCCTGGGAGGGCTGCCCAGAGCTCCTCCTGTAGCCAACAAGAATGCTCTGTCTAGCTCCAGAGACTAACTGCAGCACATGACTTTCTATGACATTCAAACACCACCTGCTTTCTGTCTGCCTAAGTGAAGAAAAAAAAAAATAGAAGTACCTTCCTCCATCTCAAATTATCAAAGCTAAGCTGCATGGCCCAAGGGAAGAAGTGAATTGTTAGAACTCTACAGAATGCAATTGGTACACCTTAAAGGACAGGTGAACAGATTAAACCAGATGAGAGAACAAAATTGTTTCCTCACGATAGCTTGAGTCATACTGACTACACAGATCCATCGGAAGTCATGGCTGTAGGGGCCAGCCAGGTAGCTCAGCTGGTGAAGGTGTTTGCTATGCAAGCCTGAGCTGGACCCAAATAAAGGTGGAAAGAGAAACTGACTCCACAAAGGTGCCTGCTGACATCCATGTGTGTGCCATGGCATGTACACACACACACACACACACACACACACACACACACACACACACACAAATAAAAAGTAAGATTAAAAGTAAAGGAAGTCATGGCTCCAGAACAATCCATGGGTCTTGGCCTCCTTAAAGGTCAGTTTAGGCTACATACTTATACAAGAGTGGTCATGTATCAGACTTGCTGAGAACAGTGTGAGGAGTGGACACTTGTTTTCTGGCACAATCAGCCTTGGGCTTCCTTTTAATCTCTGGAGCAGTGGTTCTCAACCTATGGGTTGCTACACCACCACCACCACCACCCGCCCCCCCAGGGTCAAATAACCCTTTCACAGGGGTCACTAGGGCCATCCTGCATGTCAGATATTTACATTATGATTCATAACTGTAGTAAAATAACAGTTATGAAGCAGCAACGGAAATAATTTTACGGTTAGGGGTCACCACAACATATTAAAGGGCTGCAGCATTAGGAAGGTTGAGAACCACTGCTCTAGTGTGTCCTGTCTGAAGTGATCAATGATAGGGAACCTATACTATGTCAAAGCTTAACCAAGCCTGAAAAATGTTCACCCCATCCATCAGCGACTTCATTTAATACCCATTGGTGTAGCTGGAATGTTGGTGCCTGATTTGGGACTGTTGAACTTCAGAGTTAAAAGAGAATACACTGCTGCTTTTTAAAGCCATTCCCGTTTGTAGTCATTTATTGCAGGGGTGTGAAGAAATAAAACACTGCTGTGGTTGTTTCTCGTCTCTAACAGAAAGCGTCAGTTTCCAGAGCTGTACCCATCGTCTCTCAAATGTCATCATATCCCCACCTCTTGATGACGGTCTTATTAGCAGCTAAGTTTGGAAAGGCATGGGACACATGCTCAAAATGGCCCCATATGGAAAACATATCTAAATGTCTAACAACAGGGAAACTGGTAGCTAGCTGGCCACACAATGCAGTTCTGGAAAAACAGAGCCCCTGGGGGCGGGAGAAGGTGGGGTGAGGTGATTTAGTTGGTAAAGGTGCTTGCCACCAAACCTAATGACATGTTCTTTCAATCCCTGGGACTCACATGGTGGAGGAGAAAATCAATGCCCACAAGTTTTCTTACCTTCACATATGCACGCAAACACCCAAACACAAGCAAACATACCCCCCACACTAAATATAATAAAATATAACATAGTCATTGATGTACTGAGAAACTCATAGAGCTCTTTTTGCTGGCATAGTGCATGGCAGTCAGGGGACACAGACCAAAAGACCAACACATCTCTTGCAATGCCAGGGGCAGGTGGCAGGCAGAACTAGATTCTCTATCGTAAGTTGAGAATAAAAGTAAGAAGAGAAATTAGTAAATACCACTTTAGAAAATGCGATCATGTATCAGTTATGTCAACAACCACCACCAAATGTGTCTCAATATTTGTATTCCTTAAAGAAGAATCTGGAGTTCCAATAAATGCTACCCCTCCAAGTGGACAGGACCCTTGAAAGGAAAAAAAAAAAAACTAAAGAAAATACTGAAGATACAACATAACACTATCTCCTGAGCCAAACACAAAACGTAAAACCTACAAGACATGAACTTGATTCAAATTAATTACACTGACAAATGCCTTGCCAGTCAGTTTCTTTTCTGTTGCTGTGCTAAAACAAAGACAACTTAAAGGAGAAAGAGTTTAATTGCCTCACAATTCTAGGATACAGTCCATCATCCTGGAAAACTTGAGGGGGCAGGGACTTCAAGCAGCTAGTCACATCCCCAGTCAAGAACAGAGAAAATGAATGCGTGAATGCTTATAGTCAGCTCACTTTTCTTTTATTCAACCCAGAACCCAAGCCAGAGGAATGGTGCTGCCCACTTTCACACTGGGTCTTCCGACATGAATTAATGTAACCAAGATAATTCCCAAAGACATGCCCACAAAGGAACCTGACCTAGAAATCCGCCATTAGGTTTTTCTTCTCAGGTGATTCTAGGTTGTGTCAAGTTGACAAATAAAATTAACCATTTCAGTGAGCAACTTCCTACAAGAGTGGGTTGGTAGAAAAGAATGAAGCTGGCCCGTTCCCATTCTCTTGTTCCTTGCTCATACATATCCCTTCTACGTGTGACTAGTTCCTTTCTCTGCCATATTGTGAATACCTGCCAGGATGCCAGAGTTGAGTTGTTTGGATTTTCCAGCCTAACTAAATGAACCCCTTTATTTTATAAGTTACTCAGCACAGATCCTTTAGTTACAGTAACATAAAACTGACTATAAAACTAAGCAGCACTCCAATGCAAAGTGTGACTTGTTAGACTAAACCAAACCTGCTACATGTCTGGGTACTACTTATGAGCTATTAAGTTTCTTTTGCATGTTTAAATGATTGGGAGGAAATGAAAATAGTATTTCATGGCATATAAAATAGTAAGTCACATGTGTCTACACATTTTAATTCTGATTTGTTTTACAGTTTCACAATGCATGCTTTACATACTGACCACTCTCACCTTGAAACCTACCCCACCACCGGTGTCCACCCTCCTCCTCCCTGTATCTGTCACTTACATATTGTCCTCTGTCTCTGTTTTTGAGGTACACAGTTGGGTAGCTGCAATAAAAATCAGTCATTTACAGAAAAAAATTGGCTGACTCTTTCTATCCATATATGATAAATCATGTCTTGAGTGCTGAATGTAATTCTTCATATCACATTTTAATGAGCACTGAGTGACTAGCTGTGTTCGGTACAGACTCTGGAAACCATTCCTAAAGATGATGGGATTAAAATTCAAGGAGATCTTAGGACATGAATTCATGTTTATACAGGTTATTATTTTGTTTTTATTTTTCAAATCCATGGAAATCCTGAGTACTTTTTTTGAAACAATAGCTTCAAGTCATCACTGTCATGAAGTGAATGATATTGTCTCCCCAAATTCATACCTGCCTACAAGTCTGGAATGGGACCTCACTGTAGAAAGATCTTCACAGATGCTATTAATGTAAAGAAAAGGAGATGAGGTCATTTTGGATAAGAGTGGCCCCAGATCCAATGATAGTGTCCTTGTAGAGGATAGAAGTGGAGACACAGAACTGGAGGAGAAGCCATGGCATGGAAGACACAGGCAGAGGCTGGGATATGTAGCCAGAATTAAGGGATGCCTAAAACTCCCAGTGAAGTAGGCAAGGTGGGGAAGATTCTCCCTTAGGGTCTTAGAGGAAACTAGATGAAATTGTGGTAGACTGAGTGGAGACCTGCAAAAAGTATGTCCATGTCCTGACTCCCAGAACCAATTAATGCCACTTGGAAGTAGCATCTTTGAAGACGTAATTAGTAAAGGATCATGAGATAAGATCATCTTGAGTGATGATGGCCTTAAATGCAGTGACAGTGTCACACATAGAGAGAAGTGTCTTGAAGACAAAGGCAGAGACTGAAACAATGGGGCCACTGGCCAAGAGAAGCCTGAATGCCCGGAGAGTTGCAGGAGGCAGGAAGGATTCCCCCCTAGAACAAGCATGGCACTGACACATCTTGACCTCAGACATCTGGCCTGTGAACTTATAAAGAATAATTTCCTGCTCTGTAAATCTGTCCAGCTCATGGTAATTTGTGATAGTGCCCCTAACCAACCAAGATAAGTTCCTTCAATGCTTGTTTCAATTCCAACTTTTCTAATGTGTCATAAAGGCTCAGAACAACTGTATTTTCTTCAACTTCTCCTAGAAACTTACAGAGCCTCCACTAATGGGAATTTCGCTAAAATAATTAGCAATATTAATGCTGTTCTCCTTACAAGGCTAAAAAGAGATAGAAGATTGATTTTAATTAAACTTTAAGGGGCACTGTGGATTCACATGCAGTTGGAAGCAACAATGCAGATGTCCTTATGGCCCCTTGCTTTACAATGGAAGCCACTTGCAAGAACATAATATTGAAACTGAAGTCCTCACCTTGATGCAAAGCTGTGAGTTAATTTGGATGGTCTTCAGTTCACCTGTACTCATTGAGGAGTGTGTGTGTGTGTGTGTGTGTGTGTGTGTGTGTGTGTGTGTGTGTATGTGTATATTTAGCTCTGTCTACCACCTTACAAAACTCTATCATGACAAGGATAATGGTATTTGAATGCCTTGAAAACATACATTGCCTATATTGATACATATGGTGAGTTCAATGACAGATCTGAAATAGACAAGGTGAGGGCACATATTTACATGATCATTGAGGAGGAAAACCAATATTTCTGGTTAGTCTAATGAAGGTAGTAGTAAAGAAACTGTGGTGAGCACAACAGGTTTCTAGGGCAAGACACACCTCGCCTACCTTGTCCTTTTTATCTTGCCGGGCATACGGGAAGCAGGGTATCACAGCAGTTACCCTAGATGAGGATGCAATCTTGCACGCGTTGATCATGATGAGTAGCTCCATCAGGTTGTCATTAATTTCCCCACAGCCACTCTGGATGATATAGACATCTTCCCCTCTCACACTTTCACCAATCTCAACGCTACAAAAGAACAACGCCATCTTAGTTTTCTTTGCCTGTTGTTTAAAAACACTCTAGAAAGGTGAGTTAAGGAATGGGGGCTTATTTTGGCTCATAGTTCAAGGTACATCCCATTATGGCTGATGTTAAAATGGAGGGACCGCAAAGCAGCTGTGCATGCTGCATTCTTCAATAGGAAAGCAGAGAATATGAACTTATGTTGCTTTTCACCTCCCTTCCCACTTATAGAGTCCAGGGCCCAGTCCGGGGAAGGGCGCTACACAGTGGGTGGGCCTTTCTGCCTCAGTTAACACAAGTAAGATAATTTCCCACAAGCTGGCTCACAGGCCCATCTCCCAGGTGATCCTAGATTCTGTCAAGTTGACAATGAACAATCAGACATCACAACATTGGTTAATGTCAACGTCTCTAAGACTCCCTGAGACCCACCTCCAACTTCAGCAATCCAGCGGGTCCAATTATGGGACTCAGCACAGAGTCTCTATCCTGACTGTGACTTATGAGATGGCATGAACACAGAACAAAATCAGCAAAGGGAAAAGTACACAAGGGAATCCAGGTGTGAACTTCCAGGCATTCTCTCCCAGGGGAGTCACAGAAGTTCAGCTCAAAGTCTCCAGCAATGAACTGTGACAACTGGGAAGGAAGGGTTACCTACTAGGGTGGACATAGAGACTTAGAGCCCAGGCTTTTTATTGGAAGCTGGTCAATGTAGTCACCCACTGCCTAGTGCATACCAAAATGCTAGCTTTGCACCAGGCAGGCGGGAGCTCAGTGCAAGCCACATTGTTTCCTGGTCATTAATAGTTCACATACAACGAGCCATTCTTACCAAAGAATGGTGTGGGAATCCCTGTAAGAGCTAAGTTCCCATAGGCCAGCCAAGAGCTGACCTCGCAAAGAACCTTTGTAAGTGCCAGGCCTTCTCTGAGAATTCCTTGCGGTAATTTTTCTATTATTAAAGTTAAGCATGGATAATTCAAATCACAGAGGCTAAACAGATGGCTCAGTTGGTAACGTGCCTACTGGCACAAGCATAGAGGACCTGAGTTTGGCTCCACAGAACCAACACTTAAAAAAAAAGGCCAGGTACAGTGGCACACACATCTATAACCCCAGCTCTGGGGGAGCAGAGACAGCAGATCCCTGGAGCTCATTGGCTGGCCAGCCAGGCAGCTGAATAAATGAGCTCCAGGTTCAGTGAGAATCCTATCTCAAGGAGTAAAGCAGAGATGGATGGAGGAAGTCATCTGATACTGACCTCTGACCTCTGGACTCTACATGTACATGACCACAGAAGCATGTACATATACCACATACACAATCAAATCATGATCAAAGTATGATTCAGCCTGTAATCCCAGTACTCAGGAGGCTGAGATAAGAGGATTCCTGAATTCCAGGCCAGCCTGGACTACAGAGGGAGAATTAGTCTCTGTCTCTCTGTCTCTGTCTCTGTCTCTCTCTAAGGCTTCTAACAGTTAAACAGCCTGGAGACAACCAATTTCAATCTTTGATGGCTTTTTAGATAGAGATTTATTTTCAAGTCTCCAGCTACCATGTGAGACCTGAGTCTTGATTTTTCATGAGGCATCAGGTATTGACTTCTCACTATGGAAGATGAGGATTTAACATCTCTTCATCGATACTCCATCATACAGATGAATGCTTCCAACCTCACCATCATGTCAATACAGATCAGTATTCAAGCTAAAGATTGATTGCTACATTTGAACTCTGTCCATGATCAGAGCTGAGCTGTGAAGTAAACTAAAACAAACATTCGTATTTTTCTTTTATGCACAAGTTTCGATGTGTGTATGTATCTTTTACCTTAGCCTTCCTCTGGTGAATTTTCTATTTACTACACATTCACATTTCACCCCACATAGTCCACTAACAATTTCAATCTCCTAGTGTCAGCCTTCAAGTCCATCTCCACTTTCCCATTTTGCCAATATCCTACCCACAGCTGGATGACTTGAATGGCCCAGATGCCATAGGGATTCTCTCCACCTTTTGGCCACACTCCATTGGTCATTTTCTGTATCCTATTATGGTATACTTCCTTGTTTTGCTAGTTGTCATCCTGTACTCCTGGAGAGTTAGTGTTAGCCAACTTTGATATATTTGGGACACTATGTACATCATGTGAATTTTGTTTCTGTGTAACTTATCTTAAGATAGGATTCAGAAAACTGGGGCTATGAATGGTAGAGTATTTGCATAAACAAACATGAAACCCTGGGTTCCACCCCCTATACTGGAAAAACGAATATAGAAAACTTCACTGAGCCCACCTGAATACAGCTACTTAAAAGTACATCATCAGAATCTGGTGTGATGGCACACACTTAGAGTTCCAGCCAAGATGACTTTGAACTCTTCTTCTTGCCTCCATCTTCTAAGTGCTAGAATTACAGGCATGTGCCACCATGCTGGGCTCTGAAAATGAGTTTTGATATTTTTTCACAGTCCTCCTGCATAAGGCTCTCTGTTATGGATGTTAACAGTGCACTGTAAACCCAGAAATGAAAGGAACAGAAAGAAACTGAAATCTATCTCCTTATTTTGAGTGCTAAAGAATGAACACAATTCTTGGGCCAATGAGGTGGCTTTGTAGATAAAAGCAGATGCTACCCAAGCCTGACAACCTGTGTTCAGTCCCTGAAATCCACATAAGAAGCTGAATGTTCCAACTATTGGATTAACACAATTACTTCAAGTATAGAGCTAATTTAATTTGGCATGTATCTGCAACCCCAGAACTCCTCCTACACAGAGGTACTACTTCTACAAGTGCAAGGAGAGAACTGATTCCTCAGTGTGTCGTGGCATTCATGTGCACATACATACATACAAATAACTTAAAATGTAACACAATTACATCAAGTATAGGACTAATTTAATTTGGAAAGCAAGTATTACCTAGCTCAGGGGCTGACAGAATATAGCACACAACCTCTTTTCGTATAGCCCCCACACACAATAAGAATGGTTTGGTAGTCCCAGTAATGAATACCCCTAAAGACATCTATACCCGAATCCTTTGAATATCGTAGATTATATGGCAAGTGGGATGTATATATGCAGATGGAATCAAGCATGCTAATCAGCTGATCTTAAAACAGAAAGGTTATAGTGGACTATTTAAATTTGTCCCAGATGATCAGAGCTGACCTTCAAATTGAAAGAGGAAGACTATGAGAGTGAAGAAGGGATATGATGACTAAAGCAAACCAGAGAGATCCTCTACTGCCGAAGGTCTCCAGATCCCAGGGCTGTGGGGTGCCTACAAAACTGAAAAGGGGACTGGGACTCTAGCTTGCTAGAGTGCTTGCCCAATATGCATGAAGCCTTGAGTTGGGTCCCCACCAGTAGGTAAAAGCAGGTATGGTGACACACTCCTGTGATCCTGGTACTTGGGAGGTAGAGACAGGAGGATCGGAAGTCCAAGGTCCTCATCAGCAATATTGAGAGTGTTCAGGGCTAGCCTAGGCTACATGTGACTGTAAGCAAAAGAACAGAAAGCTGGAAAAGGCAAGAGAATAAATAGAGTTTCCTATGAAGTTTCAGGAGGAAAGCCAGCCCTGTTGACCTATGCAGGACTTGTAGTGGATAGACATGTAAGACATAGCAGTAACAGGGACGGCATGTGGCCAGCAATGCCTAAAATATTTACGATCTGGCTCTTTACAGAAAGTCTCCGATCTCCTGGTCTTATGACTGTTTATCCCCACAAGATCACATTCTTTGGCCTGCTTTTCCTCACCAAGGCACTGCAATCCTATGACTAGCAGTCCAGGGGAGCACAGAAAACACCATGGCAACATTTCTTCCAAAGCCAGTTCTGCTTCTGCTTACAATGAAGACATCCCCACCCCAATCTGTAGTGCAGATCTCTAATGGGTTGTGTGGATCAGCTCAAGGACAAGAGACCCTCAGACAAAAAGACTGAAGCAATGCTGAATGGCCATAGCAACTTAAATGGTGGCTGCGTATTTTATAACATTTCTTTCTATTGTGACATAGGATTTAAGTCTCTTCCCTAGAATCTAGATGCCTTCCCTAGACCTAAGAAGGCTTTGACCAATACAATGTTATAGAAGTGATGATACGCCAGCTTCTAAGCCCAGGTCTTACCTGACTGGTACTTAACTACTTCCTGTCTTTTGAAACTCTCCCTCTTGGAACACAGCTTCTGTGCTAGAAGGGAACCTAAGCAGCCCTGTGGAGTAGTTCTTAGACAAGCATCCAGGCAAAAGCTAGCCAAAGTTATCAGCCACATGAGTGAGCTATCTTCAAAAATGGGTCCTAAGGTCCCAGTGCCCACCCTAGCTGCCACCAGTGGAGACAGAAACAAACCTTCCTTGCTCTGACTTGCACAAATTTCAGGTCTGGGAACCAAGTAAACAGATTGCTTTAAGCCATTGAGTTCTGGGTGATCTGTTAAATGTCAGCAACCAGAACACTGGGTCCCATGGTACAGGTAAGGACCCTGACAGCAGTAAATTAACCAGGGTAAAATATTACAAGAGACCTGAGATACCATCATGAACACTGCCCTCCAAGTCATGGAGGGTTTGTGGGGGTCAGAAGAGAAGCTGGAGTATACTTCTCCCTGAAAAATGGAAGCAATTCAGAGATGTGAAGGTAAAAGTGGAAGAGTGCCTGTGTCATTAAGTAGCATTTAAGAGGAACTAGGAATCCAGGTGCTGAGGGCCAGGGCACAGCATCCAGACTTCTGCTCTTCACTCAGCAAGAGGCACTGAGGAAACAGTACCTTACATAAACTGAGTCCATTTTCTCTTGTTTTTGCCCTTTGTTTTCTCATCTCTACAGCCAATTTGAGGACTGTGTGTAAAAATCGACCTCTGTCCCATTGTAGTTCATGAAAAGAATTAGCACATTAACCTTGTAAATTCTTCTAGGTGACAGAAACATGAAATGTAGCTAGGTGTTGTGCATGTCTGTAATCCCAGCACTTGGGAGGTGAAGGCAGGAGGATCAGGAATTCAAGGCTAGACTCACTCAGTGAGCTCTGGACCAGGCTAGACTACATGAGGCCTTGACTCAAAGAAAGCAAAAGCAAACAAAACAATCACAACAAACAAAACAAAAACCCAGCCCAACCAACAAAACACAAGAAACATAACATGGAGCTGAGGGGTCTTGGATACCTTACAATTTCTAATGGTCAAAAGTGGTTAAAAGAGAACCCAAATGAAATAAAAACAAGTCTGCTTTCCATTTCAAATAAATGTATGAACAATTACACTTGAACATCCCAGTAAGTTTCACCCAACAGCCCATATAGGACTTGTAGCAGAAATCCAATACTAACCCAGCAATGAACTTCACCTAGATTAGCTATGCTTTGCAGCAAAGAATTGTTCTGCACCAAGATAACAAGGAAGAGTTGCTTTACTTACTTTCAAAACCCACAAGGTCCAGAAATGTCTCCTTTATTTACATGACAACACCTTGTGGACAAAGACTCTTATTCTACTAGTGTTCTCTTAGCTTGGACAGGACTGAGAAAATTCTGCAATAGTCAAACCTAGATCTATTCTCCAAAGTCCTAGAGCACCCTCCATATATTAAACTCTACAAAGGGAGCTGTGGATGTAGCTCAGTAGTCCAGTCTACTTGTCTAGCATGCACAAGGACCTGAGAACCATCCTCAGTACTGAAAACAAACAAAGGCAAAGTGATCTTTTAAAAAAAGACATTGTTTTATATTTAGCTAAGCTGGCCTCAAACTTCCTATGTAGCCAGGGATGCTCTTGAATTCCTGCTTCTCTTGCTTCTTCCTCCCAAGTGTTGGGATTGTAGTGTATGCGACTATATCCTGTTTTGATGTGGTACAGGGGACCAAACCCAGGGCTTTATTCATGCTTGGCAAGCAACTCTAGCAACAGAGCTACATCCCCAACCCCAAAGGGGCATTCTTAGCCTGAATTGTCTATACAGTAATACTATCTGCCATCTGTTTCTCCTATTATCATCCAAGGTGTATAAATGGAGTTTACCACCTAGAAAAGGTCACATGGGATGCGCATAGCCTTTAGAAAAATAATCTTTGTCATCGACATTAACCTAACTCTTAGCTGGGTCTGGTGACACCTGTAATTCTAATACTTTCAAGGTAGGGGTGAGTACTCCTGTGAGTTTGAGGCTTGCCTGGGCTACACAGTGAATTCAATAAGATCCTAGATACTATAGACAAATCCTGTCTCAGAAAACCAAAATAAAACAACAAAAAGAAAAAAAAAAAATGCCCTTAACTTCACAAATTCTCGATTGACTCAAAGTTGTCAAGATTTTCTGCTTTCTTCTGAAAATTTAAAAGTTTTAGATTTGACATTTCTGTCTATGATCCATTTCAAGTTAATTTTTGTGAATATGGAGAAGGGTCGATAACCGCCCCCCCCCCCCCCCCCCCCCGTCCCGTAAACTTGTTGGATGAATTGCCACACTGCCGAACGTAGAATGGTTATCTGTCACTGTGGACTGTATAGCTGGTTAACTGGACTAAACAGAATGAGGAAAAGTAATTGGCCTCGGGCAAGTGGGATAAGGAGCGCTCCCAGTCCAACTTCAGAGGAGGGCTACCTCCTGCCTGGCTGCACTGAATGCTGGTGACCACCTCTTGCTCCCGAGAGAAATGGGTAGAATTTTTGCCAAACTAGGCTCTTGCGGCTGTGCGCAGCTGAGCTCCATAAACACAAAGAAGCTATTAGTTCGCAATATTCGATGCAGCGAAGTTAAAGGAAGCCCAGGAGCGCTCAACACGTGCGTCCAGCTTCCCAGGCTCTTTCCAACTCGCACACAAACCCACCCTTCTGGATAAGGCAGTACTCAACACCCAAGCTGCTGGGAAGAGTCACCTGAGCGGCTGGCAGCACTCTGATCGCCAGCCGCTGGAAGTAGCGTTCGAAAGTTCCCCAAGTAAACCCAGTGCCCGGGACCTGTACAAAACCTTTCCGACCACGCTTGAGTCTGGGTTTCCGCCTGGCAGAGACTCGGAAACTGGGGCGGGCGGATCCACAGATGTCTCCCTACCCCCACCATTCCAGGCACCAATGTGATGCCCACAAGCTTCGCCCACTCTCTCAGACGCGCAGTGACTGCACCGATGTCGCCCTTCCGGACTGAGGACACCAGGCAAGGCAGTGCAAAAAGAGGGGCCTGGGGTGCCTAGGGATCCATAGGTCGCCGAAGTCCGGGTGCTGGAGGCCCAGCCACTAGAGGGACAACAGCGCGCAAAGACTCCAGGGTGACTGGGGGGTGGGGGTGGGGGGCTCCCTTGCTGGACTTCTTTCTCCCCGGGCGCAGCCGCGGTGGCTCTGAAGCCGCGTTGCTGCCGTCCCGCCCCGGAAGGGAGAGCACAGCGCCCTCGGAGGTTGCCCGGGCAAGCGTTGGCTCCTGCCTCAACCCTGGTGTGGCTCCCACCTGGTCTCCTGGTTGCTGAACTTCTTGGTGACCACCTTGCCCAGCTCCAGGCCCAGGCGATCGGCCACGCGCTGCGACAGGTCCTGGTGAGAGCTGCCGCTGAAGAGCACGATGTTGGGCATGGTGACGCAGGGTGGCTGATGGGCGCGCTGCGAAGGAGAAAGTGATAGCGACGCAGACTGCTGCTGCTACCACTGCCGCTGCTGCTGCTGCTGCTGCGTTGCCGCTACCGCTGCCGCTGCCGCTGCCCCTGTCGCTACCGCTACCGCTGCCGCTGCCGCTGCCGCTGCCCCTGTCGCTACCGCTGCCGCTACCGCTACCGCTGCCGCTGCCACTGCCGCTGTTGCTGCGGTGCCCGCTGCTGCTGGTGGAGCGGGAAAACCCGGCGGCGGGACTTAGGGGGAGGGGAGGAGCTGGGGGAGGAGCCAGAGAGAGAGCAAGCCAGCCAGAGAGGAGGAGCAGCCGACTAGTTGCTGGAGGGTGCTGGGAAGCGGCTGCTGCCCACGCTGGCTGGGCAGCAGGTTGTGAAGCTCTGGGTGGTCCAGAAACACCCAGGTGCCGTTGCTCGGTAGGGGAGCTCGATGCTCCACACTTGACCTCTCTGACTTGCCTTTAAGTGGGGAGGTCAACGAACCAGATGGAGTGGACAGAGAGAGGGCAAGCGATTGCGGGAAGGGGCCATAGGGGTGCCTCGCAGCCAAGAGCCGCCTTTCAACCCGGAAGCTCAGAACTCAGAGGTGATACTTGGAGTTCAAGTGCACCCAGCGTCCATGTGGGAGAGACTGACACAGCTACCTGCATTTGCACCCGAATGTGAAGCATGTTTCACTTTATGTGATGGTATACACTACCTTTGAAGCTGGACTAGGAAAAAGGTTTTCCCACCAACGAGAATTCCTTATCTCTCATAAATTTAGATGTGTATTTTGAAAAATAAGCTCAAGTATTATTTTGTTTTCGATTTTTTTCAGTAATAGCTGAATATTCGTTTTCTTTCTTATTATATAAATGCCTACACATACTTCTCTTTTGCCTCTTGGTCCACAAACCCTGAAAATTTGAGCGTCTGGTTCTTAATAGTTAAGTGTGCTGCTCGTAAAGAAACCACTGATGTGAGCCACCATTTGAGCCCTAAGCTCAAGTGCAAGGGGGAAAGCCTGTTCTCAGGTGGCCCATTGACTCTACCCAATGGGCTCTGAGTCCTCATTTTTATGTAGATAGGCTAGTCCTCTGGCTCCTTTCACAACACTGTCTCTTGGATTCTCATGAGCCTAACTCCTCAAAAGCTGAGGTCCGGGGCTAGGGGGAAGAAGCTAATGCATTATCGGAGCCAATCAATGGGCACAAACCAAAGCCAAATGTAAGGAAAGGAGATGCCTCCTGAGCTCATGGAGGAGTGGGGCACTGGTGATCCTGATTACCGTTTTTTAAAAGCCTAGAGAGACAGATTAACCTTGTCAGATAAATAGCTGGGCACTACTAATGTCCACCGAGAATTGGCTTGCCATCCACAGTCAAGGTCACTTGCAGCTGAATTGGAATTGTAGCCTACTCTAAAGGTACATCCTGTGTTACTGGGATTAGGGACATTGTTCAAATCCTTGTTTTTGTTTTTGTTTTCATTTGGGTCCTTCCTCGTACTTTGTAAATTAGATGTCTGCTTTAGTGACGCAAGCCTTAAATCTCAGCACTCTGGAGGCAGATACAGGTGGATCTCTGTGAATTCAAGGCTAGCCTGGTCTAGTGGAACCTTGTCTTTCAGAACTCCTACCGCCCCTCCTCCCCACCATCCCCCTCCACAAACCGAAGCAAATTAGATTTACAAAAGGGTTTCTTTTGAAACTCCAATGACCTGCTTACCAAAAAGTTCTCCAAAGCACCATTACAGTTGAATTTCTGTCCCCTTACATTCTGCTGACAAAAGTGTATATGTCCTATTGTTTTTTTTTTTTTTTAAAGCCAAGGTGATGGTGATATAAGTAATCACATCTGTTGGGAAGTTAAGATGGAGATCAAGAATTCAAGGCCAGCCTGTGCTACATAGTGAGACTTTGTCTCAAAAACAACTGCAGCAATAATAATCTACCTACAGTGGGTTTTAAGCTACACCCAGTCATGTGCTGCATAAAGATTCAGATGACAGACCACACCATTAAGATTATATCGTTTAACGATGTAACAGCTGTCTTGGTTCATTTATGTACACTCTACTATGCTTACAGGAGCATGATTTCACTTCATGATGTGTTTCTCAAAACATTTCACATGGTAAGTAGCATATGACTGTATTCCATAACAAATTAAATTTGTATAATAAATTGCCATAGAAATGAGATTTATACTCATACTCAACCATATGTCTAAAAATTTTATTGAATGAATCTGCTAACATAATTATACTTAAACTCACCTAATAAAATTTACTACCAGCAATGTTACTGTAATTTTTCTGTCCTTAAATATTTGTCTCATAGACCAAATTTATTAATCATGACATGTCTCTAAATATATACATGCTATCAGGGGGAAAGTAGTTTCTGATCAGTGTGGGGTCCTAGGATTCTTTGATAACAAAACTGACGGAGCGTAAAATAATATGTTGAAGTTCCCAGTCTCTAGGTTAATTCATAGATGAGATTCTAGAAGCTAAGATTAAGTTGTAACCTTGATAATAGCATGAGATGAAATATCTGTGTTGGCATGACGAGGAAAATGCTTGTTAATAGACTATGCTTGAGTGTTGAGTGTACAGGGGGCAAACTGTGCTTACAATTGATGAGGATACTAATGGGAGTTAGCAAAAGCCATCCTAAGAAGCAGGCTGTGCACAAAACCATCACTGAGGAATATACAGGCTTAAGAAAACACCTACAGAAAGAAAACACTTTCTTTCCCAAGCACCTTTGTCTTTGATCCACAGGATTGTGGAAAAACGTTCATCTACAACTGTCTCTCAACTTCAGCACAACTGACAGACTGGGTGATTCTTTGTTGTGGAGCTTTCCTGTCTATACAGGATACTCAGAAGCATCCTGCCCTGGTCTCAGCCTATGATAAACCAGTAGCCCCTCTCTACCTGTTGGGACAACTAAAGTGTCTCCAGGAACAATAAAATATCCCCTGGCAGGGCAAAATGACCCCAGGTTAAGAACCAGTTGTCTGAGTGAGCCCCTGGACCTTTCCTCCTCCATGTGGACTTTTCCTGGTGGTCATTCAGGCTTCCTCACAATGTAGCTTCAGAGTTGCAAGAAAGAGTCATCCAAAAAGACAATCCTCAATGATAAATGAATAAATGAATACATGAATGGAACCGTATTGAGATTCATCTTGTACTCTACCATCAAATTAATTAAAAATAAGATAATCCGTGTGAGCAAACACTAATACTCTGCTTGTATCTTGCTTGCTGATATCCTGCTGCCCAAAGCAAGTCACATGGTCAAGATCAGAGTCAGTGTGGTGTGAATGAACAAAAGAGTTGCACGTTATGTCCACCAAAGTTCCACCACAATCATCTTCATTCCTGTGGGGAGAGGGGCTCCAGGAAAGCACAGCCTCTGCTACTGTTTAAATTTACAAGCAAAGACTACATACTCTGTGCATATGGGCTTTTAGTCCTTACCCATATTGCACAACGTTTACTATTTTAAGATCGATATATTCTCGGGAAAAATTTAAATGGTGAGAATTCCCATTGCTAGTATGTGACTTCACTTGTGAATGGAGAGGACTGAAATGGGAAAAGAATGAAATGTTCAAACTTAGGGACAGGTTTATAACTTGTATTTTCTACTTCATTTATCTGATTTCTTTTCATGTAGTGAGTTTTCTGCATGTTTTCTGAATGAATTTATTTCTCACCTAGGATGAGAAATATATGTATTAATGTATGGAATAAATATCTCAAAGTTGCATGGCTATTCAAAGTTAGCAAAGGAATCAGAATGTGAGTGTTCCAGCACATTCTTTTTCACTTTAGAACAGTGTTGCCCCAAGTGCATATACTACAAGCTTCATAGATAATTCACATTTTGCAAATAGCACAAAGAAACTGGTGAAGTCATTTTAATAATACACATTATTTAATATAAAATATTCAAACTAGTATTATTGCAACATGTAATTAACAAGAAGGAATTAATGAGATGTTCATTTCATTGTCTTGTTGGTTGCAATCCCTCAAACTGTGATGTATATATTATACCTATAAATTACACATTGCAATGTGGAATGTGACTTTCCCACACCTGAACTGCCAGACAGCCAGGGATGGCTAGCAGCTGCTACCTTTCAGTTATGATTTCTAAGAGCAATCAAAGCCAAGTTTCCCTGACAAGTCTGTTCTCTTAGCAAAGAATGCACAGCTAACTATAAAACACTGAAGCTTATCTACAATTACTTCTTAAAATAACCCAAAGTGGGGCCTCAGAAGATGGCCCAGTTGGTAAGAGAGCTTGCTGAGTATGCTTGAAGACATGAGTTTGGATCTGCAGCACCACATGTATAAAGGCCAGGTAGAAGCCTAATGTAGCCACATGCCTATTACCCAGTTCTGGGAGTTGGGTGAGTGGGGACAAGAGGAGCTCTGGGGCTTGTTGGCTGCCAGTCAAGCTCCAGGCTCAGTTAGAGACCTTGTCTCAATGGGAGAAAGAGGAGGTGACAGACCAGGACATCTTAAGTTCTCCTCTGTACACATATATGCACACCACATATGAGCACTTGCACACACACCCCTGCATATCTCTTGGATATCCTAAAGCAGGCTCAACTTTTCAGCTTTATTGCTCTATTAGTGACATTTTCATTTGGAATCCAGTGGTTTTCTGATTTTAATTTCTACATATTTACTTATTACCTACTACTTACAGATTTTTTCCAATGGAGTTTTTAAATCTATCCACCACATATAGCTTTTGGAACTGTTAAAGTTGTTGCCATATTTTCTTCCAGCTGTTTCAGATGTTCACCTATTTCTTCTAATCTTTAATTAGTGTATGTAAAAAGGATAAGACCATCAAACCATACACACTTGTCCAAAATAGATAAAAGACCTCAATGGAAGAGGTAAAATTATAAAACCCTTGGGAGAAGACCCGTACAAGTCTTCATGACTGTGGCTCAAGAAATGGTTTCTTTGATGGCATGACAATTATGTGGTGATACATGTGTACCCCAATAGAGCTTACCTGGGGATCTGAGGACAGAGCCAGCCACTAAATAAGACATAGAGGCCAGGCACTGGTGGCACACACCCTTAATCTTATCACTCGGAGGCAGATATCCGTCTGGATTTCTGTGAGTTCAAAGTCACACTGGGCTACATGAGAGAAACAGAACCAGGCAGTGGTGACATATGCCTTTAATCCCAGGAAGTAATATGGCAGGACACAGAAAGGTATATAAGGTGTGAACAAACAGGAACTCACTCTCTTGAGGCTGAGGATTTTGTAGAGGTAAGAACTAGTGGCTGGCTGTTCTGCTTCTCTGATCTTTCAGCTTTCACCCCAGTATCTGGCTCTGGGCTTTTTATTGTAAGACCTTTTAAGATTCATGTTACATAACTATAAGCAGCTGCCACTATAAAAACGTATAAACTGGACATCAAAACTGAAATAAAGAAGAATTTGTGCTTTAAAAGATAGCATTAAGAAAGCACAAGAGAACTCAAAGTGTGATAGAAAATGTTTACAAATCCTGTATCTCATAAGAAATTTATATTTACAAGGTGGTATGGAAAAATGACCACAACTCAATAACAAAAAGAGAAGTCAGTTTAAAAATGGGCAAAGGAGCCTGCACATGGATTTTTTTCAAAAGTTTTGTTCTTTTGTTTCACTTGGTAAAACTCAGAAACATCTAAGATACTCTTCAGTAGGTGAAAGGCTAAGTAAATTATGATTTGTCCGGGTGATGGAATACCATTTGTGGATAAAGGGAAATAGATTATCAAACTATGAAAAGACATGGAAGACAGGGTTGAGGATGCAGCTCAGTTGGTGGAGAGCTTGTCTGGCAAGCATGAAGCCCTGAGTTCCATCCTCAACATCACACAAACAGGACATGGTATGGAATACCTATAATCCCAACACTTGGGAGAAGGAGGCACCAAGATCGGAAGTTCACCACCTGGTTTGGCTACATAGTGAGACAGAGATCAGTGTGTGATGTATGAGAAACTGTATTGAAAAATTAGTCATGGAGGAAATTCAAATGCATATCACCAAGTGAATATCATCAAGGTGCACGACTCCAACTGCATGACAATCTCAAAAAGACAAAACTATAAATACAGTAAAAGGAAAATCAGAATCTGCCTAGAGTTTGAGAGAAAAGAAGGATGAATGAACAGAGGATTGTTTTTAGGGTGAGGAAACTATTTCTTACAGTGGATATATGTCTGTGTAAATTTGTTAAATCCACAGAAGGTACAGCATCAAGAGTGGATTTTAACATCAACTCTGACCATGATATGCCACAGAAGTACATATCATGAAGTGGAGTATTGGGTATGGTGAAGGCTGTGCATATGTGAGAGCAAGGGGTCTACCTTTTTACTTCATTTTGATGTGGACATAAAACTTCTCTAAAAATAAGCTCCATTAAACAATAGGAAAATACATAGGCAAAAGACCTGAAAACAACAGCTGCAAATAACTACTAAGCTACCCAGTAGGGTAGCAATCATCAAAAAGACAGTTAATCTCAAATGTTGGTGAGAATGTGGAACAACTGGAGCCCTGCTATACAGCTGGCAGGGATGTAAAAAAGTTTATCTGCTTTGGAAAACAATCTTACTGCTCCTTCAGCATTGAGCACAGAGTTACTGTATGAGCTAGCAATCCATTTATTGGGATATACCCAGAATAATTGAAAGCAGGCACTCCAACACTTTACATGAATACTCTCAGCAGCATGATTCAAATACAAAAATACAAAAAAAGAGGAAAGCAACCCAAATGACCATCATGAACATATAAATGAAATGTCATGTAACCATCTGTGATAGTTTGAATGTAATTGGTCCCCATCAGCTTATAGGGAGTGATGCTATTCGGAGGTGTGGCTTTGTTGGAGTGGGTATGGCCTTGTTGGAAGAAGTGTGTCACTGTGAGGGTGGGCTTTGAGGTTTCCTATGCTCAGGATACTGCCCAGTGTCTCAGTTGACTTCCTGTTGCCCGGAAGGTATAGCAGTCTCAACTCCAGCACCATGTCTGCCTGTGTGCCACCATGCTTCCCATCATGATGATAATTGACTAGACCTCTGAAGCTGTAAACAAGCCACCTGAATTAAATATTTTCCTTTAGAAGATTTGCGGTGGTCATGGTGTCTCTTCACAGCAATAGAAACCCTAATTAAAACACCATTCAATATACTATTCTTCAGCAATAAATATAAATGAAAAGCTAGAGGGATAAGTCAGTGAAGGGATTGCCAAGTAAGCATGAGAACCAAAGTTGGAATCAGCCTAGATTTCCATCACTTGGTGGACGAAGATGTGATACATATATACAGTCAATTTGGTTAAGACCTTAAAAAATTACTAAATCAGAAGGGAAGTGGATGAGACCAGAAAATATTATTTTAAGTGAGGTAAGTCAGGCTCAGAAAGTAGTGCTTGTTCTCTGTCATATGTAGATTGTAGTTTCTATTTTCTTTTTATCTGTATTTGTTTAGGAATGGGTGTATATAGAACCCAGGAAATGAAACAGGGATTCATGAAAGGAGAAGAAAGATGCTTCCACGGAGAGTGGTGAGATAATAGAATCCTTCTGACATAAATTTGGAAGGGAAATAGGATAGGAAGGATTTAAGCAGGGATGAGGAGCAGGGAGATGGGAGAAACCTGGGCAGGGGGAGGGGTCAACCAAAACTAAGTATGTATGAGAATGCCATAAAGAAATATGCTGCTTTGCAGGCTAGTTAAAAAAAAGTCATGCATGGTGACACATGATCCCAGTACTGAGAAGGTAGAGGCAGATAGATCCCTAGGCCTGGCTGGCTAGCCAACCTAGACTAACTGTCAAATTCTAGGTCAAGTGAGGAATCCTGTCTCATCAAACTGATCAAAACAACAAGAAGAACAAAATCCAAGTTGGATGGTACCTCAAGAATGACACTAGAGATTGTCAAGTGGCCATCAGGTACCTCCATGGTCACAAGTGCAAACAATGCACATGTCCAATAAAGAAATAAAGTTCCAATACATGCTACAGTATGGGTTAACTCCAAAATCAGGTGAGCAAAAAAGATCCAGACACCAAAGACTACATACTGCATGATCTCATTTACATCAAATGTTTAGAATTTACAAATGTATGGAAAGAAAGTAAATAAGAGGTTGCCTAGGATTGGGAGCCTGGCAAGATCGAGGAAGGTGGAACTATAGCAAAGGGATATGAGTACTTGGTGAGGTGTAAAGAAAGTGTTCTGACATTGATCATGGTGCCAACTCTGCAAATAGGCTAACAGCCATCAAATTTTACATGTTAGTTGGGTAAATTGGACAGGAAATGAATTGTATCTCAGTAAAGTTGTCAAAAGCAAAGATACTTGTGGTAGTTTGAATGAAAATAGTCCTCATAAGATCGAGTGTTTGAATAAATGGTCCCCAGTTGGTGGAAGTATTTAGAGAGTTTTAAGAGGTATGGCCTTCAAGGAAGTGTGTCACTAGGGGTGGGAAAAGCCCACATCATTTCCTCTCTGTGCCTTGTACTGTACTTGTGGATCAAGATGTAAGCTCTCAGCTAGTACTTCCATGCCATGCCTGCTGCCTGCCTGCTGCCATACTCCCAGCTATCATAGTCATGGACTCTAATCCTATAGAACCACGTACCCCCAATTAAACCATTTCTTTTATAAGTTGCCATGGTCATGGTGTCTTGTCACAACAATAGAAAAGTAATTAAGACAGAATAAACATTATTTTTGTCTCCAACACCATTGATCACAAAGAGTATAACACATCAAACTCTCCTGCAGTTACAGACAGTGAAATCCATTGCTGGTTTTCATGTAACGACAACGAGTTTCTTTCCATTGTGAAGGTGTTTTGAACCTTACCCCCCCAGTGCAAACTTTCTAATCTTGCCATTCCTTCCTATCTATAGGTATTAGCTGAAACTGCTCAGCAAGGTGCTTCCCTTTCTCTTCTAGTGACAGTTGATTACCCTAATATTTGGTTTGGATTAGAAAGGCACAATGCAGGTTTACTTTTTAACCCAGCAAGGTTTATATGCTCTCCTTAAAGGAATATGCTTTCTTTGGAAATCTGGTTGATTCAAGTTCTGGGGCAGGAATGGATGGGATGTGAACCAGGACATATTTTGTTAGTTATCTCAAAGAAAAGAAATAGATCAAAAGGATGAAAATGCCAGTTTATGTCAGTTACTATGATTCAAAAGTAAGACAATGTGAGCAAAAATAAATTCAAGTGTATACATGTATGACATTTTCAAAGAGTAAAAAAATTAAGTTGCAATTGCTTAAAACATACCAAATATATAAAAACCAAAAAAGCCAAAGTGCAGTCACTCAAACAAAAACGTGAACAAACTAAGTGGAGATTTTCATTAGATTCAAGTGATACCTAGTTTTGTTACTTTCAAACTAATGGATTTTCATGAAAATTGTTCATTAAAGCCTGTTTTCTTGAGAGACAATGTGAAGGTGGAATGACACCAGTATCTCTGGTTATTCCATGAAATCGGATGGTATTAATGAGACTGTCATTTTCATGTGAGCTGTGTCAGGCACTTCTGGAAATAAGGTCAAACACAAGGAGTCTGGTGGCCTCTTTTGGCTGCAAATAGCTGGATACAGGATGGCAGTATGCATAATTCACGCAGAGGAGTGGAGGCAAGACAAGTAGTATAGAAATTTACAATCTGCATACAAATGGGAGTGTAAGCAACGTGTATAACAGCCAAGGTAGAAGGTTCTTGCAGGGACTCTCTCACCAGTTTGTGTGTTGGAAGTTTGGTCCCCAGCATGGCAGTGTTGGGAAACTGTGGAAACACGAGGAGGCAGAGCCTTGTGGTTGGTCATTGCAGCAATGTTCTGGGAAGAGGAAGGTGGTTCTTTTGAGACCCTGAGTTGGCTTTCCTGCCACATGGGCTCACTCCAATATGATGCTATCTGCCATGAACTTAGTGCAGACCACCTGGTCAAATTTAACTTTAGTGTGAGACAAACGAATAGAGAAGTGGAGGGTCTAAGGTAAGTGAGAACCAATAAAAACAAACTGTCTCAAATCTTTTCTTGAATAAAGTGGATTTTAAGAGGAGGAACAATTAAGAGCCCTGTGATGTCAGAGAGCTCTGTGTTATGGCTCTCTGTCTCCTTCACTTCCTGTAAGTACAAGCAACAGAAGCAATTTGACATCATTGAGATAAAAAAAAAAGAGGATTTCTGATGCCTCACAGCAGTGGACTCAGCTTCTAAATAATCTTAATAATTCAATGTGTGTGTGTGTGTGTGTGTGTGTGTGTGTGTGTGTGTGTGTGTGTGTGTTGTGTTATATTTGGATGCTCAAGTGGATGCATGTGTGTGCACATGTGTGTTGAGGCCAGAGGTCAAGCATGGCTGTTTTTCCTCAGGCTCCATTCATTTTTTTTTAAGACAGTCTCTTACTGTCCTCAGCCTCAATGATTAGATGATTAGCCTGAGCTGGCCCACCAAGAATGGGTAGGGATCCATCTGTCTCAGCTTCCCAGCTCTCACATCTAGCTTCTTTACATAAATTCTGAGGTTAGAACTCAGGTCCTTATGCTTGAATCCAAAGCACTTTCCCTACTGAGATATCTTCCCAGTCCTCAATGATGCAGTTTGGATGAAGACTGCCCTACAAGCCAAGAAATGCTGGAAAGTGTTTCAACACGCTGCTTTGCTCACCCCCTTTTACTGCCCCCTCTCAAGTTCTGGTGATGGAACCTAGGGCTTCATGCATGCTAGACAGGTGCTCCACTACCACACCATCCACACTGCCAGTTAGCCTTGGTTTTTTAAATTTTGCTCCTTTACAGTCTCTTTGATGCAATCAAAGCCCATTACTTAATCCTGATGATTTACTTGTTTATGTCCCTAGCTTACAACTTTTCTCTGAAGGTTACAGTTGAACATACAACTATACTCACAAGGGCTAGCAAACTATGGCCTAAGAGCTAGATCCTGCCTCTACCTTGTTTTTTTTTTTTTTTTTTTTTGTAAACAGAGTTTTACACAGGTGTATACCTGCTCACCCACATATTTTCTGTGACTGCGCTCATGCCACCAGGATAGAGATGATAGGTTGGGGATATAAATCTTTCTGGCCTGGAGGCTTCCAATCTGTGCTTCACTGGCCCCCTCTAGCACATTTAATCTTCTCATCTTGGCTTAGTAATGTCACGTCCTTACTCTCCCTGCACACAATTCTCGTTTCTTCCCATTCCTGCCCCGCCTTTTCTTTATCTTATTGTTCTCTGTGTGGATTGTCTTTGTAAAAGTTATCTTAAGTTAGGACTCTCTTGTCTTTCGTCACATATTGATTGTCTTCACCACTGTGACTGAAAGGTGGGGAGCATTAGTCTGGAGATTAAGTACATCTGAACACAGTTTGATCTTCAGAGTCCCATGCACAGTGGCAGTTAAGAGAGTAAATATGCTTGGCTTTGTAGGCTACAGGGTCTCTTGCCACTATCCAAGTCTTCGGTCTTAGCACACATAAAGCAATGGTTGTGGTTGTGTTACTAACATTATCTATGAATACCCAAATTACAACTTCATTTCATTTTTAATGTGCCATGAAATCTGTTTTTTAAATGTATTATTCCTTTGTGGAATTTCCTCTAATCATTAAAAAATCTAAATACTATTCTTAGCTGAAAGACTGTATGGAAGTGGAACATGCAGAATTTGGCCAGTAAACCATAAGTAGCTTACTGGCCTCTCACTTAGTACCTTGGCAGGCAGATTCACACAAAGTAGTTTCTGTTTTAAATAAAGAAGGCATACAAATCTGGGCAGGCTGGTACATGTCTGTAATCTCAGCTTTCTGGAGGCTGAAGCAGGAGGATTGTGAATTTTAGGGTAGCCTCAGCTGTATAGCAAAACCCTTTCTCTAAATAAATAAATAACTAATCATGTAAAATAAAGAATGTGTGTAGTCAAGAGCTTAAAAATAAGAAATGCTCCCCATCAGATACTCCTTAACCTTGCTTTTCTGAGGAGGCATAGTACATGTTTACACGAAAGCATGATTCTTATGCAATTGATGTGATGTAGGCAGCACGCAGGAGTTTGCTAGGAGTTTGGAACCTTTGAGACCCACTTCTCATCCCCTGCAGGTGCACCCACACTAATAAATAGTTTAGCTGTAAAGCATCATTGGGACTGAGTGATCCCTAGAAACTCATTAGAGCAGTAAGTGCTAACAGCAGCAAAGCACACCTTTCTGATCATTGTGTAAAAAGGCACATACAACCAAAACAGCAGGAGCCTGCCAAGTTCTATCACAAGTTTTTGTCCCTCCAGATCCTGAACTGTCTCTTCTCATATCTCAAACAGAGGGATGGCATGGGTCGGTGTTGAAAAGCACCCCATCTAGCTGGGTTTGAGTTCTGCATTGTTGAGGCTTTATTCATGACTCAAATACTTAGACTGTCATTGTCTCTTCCTACCATCATCAGGTGGTGAGAACTGAGATCATAACCTTGTTTCTCTTTATTAGCCCGTGGACAGGATCCTTTGTAACTGAAAGACCGGAGATGCCTACAAAAAAAAAAAAAAAGACATCACTTAGCTAGGCAGTGGTGGCACATGCCTTTAATCCCAGCATTTAGGAGGCAGAGGCAGGTGGATCTCTGTGGGTTTGAGGCCAGTCTGGTGTACAAAGCAAGGTCCAGGAAAACCAGGGCTAAACAGAGAAACCCTGTCTCAACAACAACAACAAAACCTGGCTGAGAGTGGTGGTGCATGCCTTTAAATCCCAGCACTCTGGAGGCAGAGGCCGGCGGGTCTCTGACTTCAGGCCAGCTTGGTCTATGTACTGAGTTCCAGGACAGTCAGGGCTATTACACAGAGAAACCCTGTTTTGAAAAACCAAAAAGAAAAAAGAAAAAGGAAAGAAAGAAGAAGACATAAACTATAACCAGAAGTGGTAACACATGCCTATAATCTCAACATTCAGGAGGCTAAAACAGGAGGATCATGAGTTTATGTTTGAGTTATATAGTGAGACTCTGTTTCCAGAAAAAAAAGACAACTAGTTTTTATATTAATATTTTTCACCGAGTCATCGAGGAAACACTAAAATCAAGGCTTTCTTAACATTTTAAACTATTTGTATAAAAATGATATTACTTTTTAAAAGGTAAATATTTTCTAAACATTAACTCAGAAGGAGGCAGGGGAGTTCAGCATGCACTCTCTCTGAAGCTTTCTCATCACACCAGAACTGGATTGCACCCACAGTTTGTGAACAACAAAAAATGTGCTTTCCCATGAATGCCAACTAAAAACTGCCTCCGTACCGATGCTGAAAAACAAGATGTAGTTTCATTTTAGAGCTTTTCAAAGAAGGATTAATGTGACCTTATTCAGGCTTGAAAAGCCTCAGCTCAAGTGTCTTTAGGGAAAAAGCCCTGCTTAGTAAATGATTAACTTCCCTGGCATACCTTCAAGGTCACCCTGTCATGGGTAAGAGAAAAATTGGCCAGCCACTACCAGGGATTTTTCTATCGGCAGTCTCCTCTCTGCTGCTGTGTAGACCCTCAATACCAGATGCTTCAGATAAAGCCATTAAAGCATATTGTGTAAAATACAAAGGCCAGAAATCATATCAATCAAATACAGTAAAAGGTTGATCAGTCATTCATTTGTTCATGGATGCGACCCCAAGAAGGGATTGTGGGTCTTATGGTGTGCTAAGCTCCTTTTCTTATGAATATGGGAGTCTCACAGTAGCCTTGCTAGGCATTGCTTCACCAGTTCAAATGAAGAAACAGGCTCACACACAACAACACATCCAAGATAACCTGGCAAGTAATGGAACTCTTTCTTGTTTTACGATTCCTCAGTGCCTAGTATTAGAGAGGGCAGGCTGACCCTAGGGAGCCAGAGGAACTCTAGGTATCTCCGGACATCACTTGGGTATCACTAATTTACCAGCTGTGAGTCCTTTTCTGTTCCAGGGTCTAATGCAGGTTACCATATTGCAAGTAGTAGATACTTTTTGTTGCTTACATTTCTTAATTTTATTTTAATTTTACATTTCTTCATTTGTGTGTGTGTGTGTGTGTGTGTGTGTGTGTGTGTGTGTGTGTGTGTGATGTGTGGGCCTTGACATGGCTGTGAAGGTCAGAGGACAACTCTTAGGAGTTGGTTTTCTCCTTCTACCATGTGGGTGCCAGGGATAGAACTCAGGTCATCAGGCTTTATGGTAAATGCCTTTATCCACCAAGCCATCTCACCATCCCTGCTTTGTTTCTGTAGCCCAGGCTAGCCTTAAACTCATCTTCCTGACATACCCACATTAAGATTTTGGGATGTTGCTTGTTTGTTTTTTATTGTTTTCTGTTTGACTGTTCTTTTTCTTTTTCTTTCTTTCTTTTTTCTTTTTCTTTTTCTTTTTTTTTTAGATAAAGTTCTCATGTGGCTCAGCTTGGCCCCGAACCTACTATACAGATGTGGATGATC
Source organism: Peromyscus eremicus (assembly GCF_949786415.1). Taxonomy (NCBI): domain Eukaryota; kingdom Metazoa; phylum Chordata; class Mammalia; order Rodentia; family Cricetidae; genus Peromyscus; species Peromyscus eremicus. Next base: position 22,390,795 of record NC_081439.1, on the reverse strand, counting down.
TTGAACTCCTTATCCTCTTTCCTCCATGCCCCAAGTGCTAGAATTATGGGCCTTCAGTACTACATTCAGATATGTGTAAAAGAAAAAAAAATTGAGGCAGGATCTTACACATTCTAGGTTGTTCTGGAACTAGATATGTAGGTTAGGAAAACCCTGAATTTCTGACACGGCTATGTATATGAAGATAGTCTTGAACTCCTAAACCTACTACTTCTATTTACCCAGTGCTGGGATTAAATAAACGGGTGTACAAACATACCTAGCCAGCATTTTTCCTTTAGTATGTCATCTAGAGACAATTAAAAAGAGCACTGCATTTGTGTCAGTGTATATTTTATGAAGACATCTTCCCGCTAAGCCACAGTTAGGAAACCAACTTCCTACACATCTCTCTTCCAGGTCTTCATAGACATGTTTTGTTGTTGCCTTGAATCTGAGCTAGATGCCAAGCAGCTTTGAAAATGTGGAAGATTCATATAAACACCAGATCTGTGACTCTTCTTAAAATGTAGAACCATCTGGCAACCCTGATGCTGCCTTCCCTTGCAGCCACGGTGGTCTGCCTGTCCTGTAGCTGACATTGACACCTCTGCCCAGTATAAGTAACATCCTTCCCTTTAGCATCTGCACCGGCAATCTCTATATTAGTTCCACCAAGGCCAAATGCACATTGTACTTGTGGGCTTCAACTGTGCTTGAGCTTGCCCTTGAGCCAGGGACTACCCCTCTGCTTGATTCGTTAGCTCTTGTAGGCATCTGCCTTTGCCTGTGTGCCTCTAAGCCTCGGGACCTGTTTAAATTAAAGGGCAAATAGCTGCCTGTCTCCAATTATGGTGGGCCTGCACTGCAGCTCAGAACGTGCATGTGGCTGGAGGAATGTAATTATCTTCCTGGAAGAGAGGGTGTTTTCACTATGCAATGAAAAATAAACAAACAAAAACTAGAAGCAAACAAAACAACAACGCAAGGAAGGCACCAAGCAGGTTGGAGTAGCTGTTGTCTTACTGAAGTGGTGGTACTGAAGCTCTAGATCATGTACTATCTTTATTAGAACACTACAGGGAAGGCCAGGGTCAGGGATAAACTCCCACAGTGGCTTGGAACTCCATCCTTCTCACCGCAAAGGATCTGCTGCCTGACTTGTATCTTAGGTAAGTAAAATTCCCATCTTAGAACGAATAACGTAGCCAAGAGAAAACAGGTAAGAACAGAACTTTGGGCCTTCTGATTTGTCTTTCAGATGCTGCTTCTTAGTAACTTTCTGTTCCATATGAGTTGTAGCTATAGGAAGCTGGAGATTTGCAGGTTTAGCTTAGGGCTCTGGATAGTACTCATTTTTAGAACATATGTCTATTTTCATTGTCTTCCAGTGAAAGAATTAATTGAACCATCACGGTTTGAATATTGTCCTTATGATTGGGAAGAACTACAGTGTGGAAAGCAAATGCTACTTATGGTAAAACCTTTAGTAAGAATGAAAACTCACCATTTTACCTTTCCAGAAGAAACTGCTGGGGAATCTGTTTCTTGAAAAGTAAAGGAAATTTAAGAAAATATCACCTCTTGGTTATATGAGTTCATGTATTATAAACTTGTGATTTTGGAGACAAACAAAGGAAATGACTTGTTGTGGATCATGTATTATATTACACAAATGAGACATTCAACTGCCCTAATAAATTAGCAGTTGAGGGCAGCTATCCTTCAAAGACATGGGTATACATATGAAGACACGCACGCGCACACACACACACACACACACACACACACACACACACACACGTTTTCTTTTAAGTGAGTCAGCTTTTGAAAAGGAAAATACCTTTTCAATAATCCCTATACCTTTTCATAAAAGAGAATAATTTGAATTGTGCCTATTATTCAGAATAATGAACAATAAACTATCTGGCCATATGTTCTCTCTAGTTTTCTTCTTGAGAGCTTGTTTGGAGGCTCTAACAGTAGAGCACAGGTACTTGTCCACTCCTCCTCTAGTCTTCAAAGCAGTGAGTGGGCAGCTTCAGGAGGGACACACATGGAAGAGTGAGGAGACACTGTCTAGCCAGATCGCCCTCATATCCCAATTTTCTTCTTGAAGTAAATCACTGAATTCTACTCTATTCAGCTATAATACATAGAGACAAACATCCCACTATTTTCATTCATTTTTCAATTAATTCTTATGAAACTCGAAGAGGGACAAACTACTAGATCCATTTTATAGATAAATGAACTGAAGGCTAGAGAGAAAACACTAACCTGATAGGCTTCTGCAGGGTGGCAGAGCTGAGATTTCAGCTCAGGATTTTCTAATCTCCCAATCTGTCTGCTGCAACCCTGCACCTACTATCCTTGCTTATTGTAATGGCCTTATGGCTTTTGATTCCTGTGTTAAGCAAAAGAAAAGTAGCTCTGTTCTTCCTTCAGCCCCGGACCCCACCTCACCGCCATTGCTGTGAGCAAGAAACAGGGATCAGGGGTCTCTTGGCCTCCAGTCTTCTGGACACCTGCTTCCTGACCAGATCTAAAAGATCTGGAGCTGGAAATATCAACTCTGTGTGTGTGTGTGTGTGTGTGTGTGTGTGTGTGTGTGTGTGTGTGTGTGTATACGCGCCTGTGTTTTAATTTTATTTCCATTCCTAAAGGGATTTGGACCAGTTTCAAGACAAACAGTACAAAAATAACCAGACTAAACCCTACTAACATAGATTAAAAATGACCAAGTTGATTTGGAAGAATTATGTTAGAAAGCCAAGTCAGAAGAAAACATTTGAAATGCCAAGCAGCCCCAAGTTTCCAGGAAGCCATGGGAGGCCCAGAAGGTAACAAATGGCTTCATGATGCCTGCCGGTGACAGAGAGAGCAGCCCACAGCCTAGGGCCTTCCAGTGATGCTTTGGGTGAAGTCTACTTGCAGGAAGAAATGAAAGACTCACAAACTGTGATGAATTTAGCACCTATATTCTTTTTTTTTTTTTTTTTTTTTTGAGACAAGGTTTCTCTGTAGCTTTGGAGCCTGTCCTGGAACTTCCTTTGTAGACTAGGCTGGCCTTGAACTCACAGAGATCCACCTTTCTCTGCCTCCCGAGCGTTGAGATTAAAGGCGTGCGCCACCACCACCCGGCTAAGCACCTATATTCTTTTTTTTCTTTTTTTTTTTTACTTTATAATTTAATTTAATGTCACATATCAGCCACGGATTCCCTTGTTCTCTCCCCTCCTGTCCCCCCCACCCCGCCTTCCCCCCAGCCCACCCCCCATTCCCATCTCCTCTAGGGCAAAGACTCCCCTGAGGATTGAGTTCAACCTGGTAGATTCAGTCCGGGCAGGTCCAGTCCCCTCCTCCCAGACTGAGCCAAATGTCCCTGTTTCAAACAGCCAACTCATGCACTGAGTACAGGACCCGGTCCCACAGCCTGGATGCCTCCCAAACAGATCAAGTTAATCAACTGTCTCACTTATCCAGAGGGTCTGATCTAGTTGGGGGCTCCTCAACTATTGGTTCATAGTTCATGTGTTTCCATTCATTTGGCTATTTGTCCCTGTGCTTTATCCAACCTTGGTCTCAACAATTCTTGCTCATACAAATATATCAGTTCTACTAGTTCTTTACTCTGTTGGAAAACAAACCCCCAAGTCAGGGGGCAAGATTGAGTCCATTTAATGTTTCTCATATGTGTATGGATTTAGGGCTGACTACTTGGGGTTGGAGAACCCATCAGTGGCCTCATCCCTGGAGAAAAGTGAGCTCTGTTTACAGGAGCCAGAAAGGTATTTGTACTTACAAACCAATGCTCTAAAGACCTTCAGAAACAGACTGATCCAACACATGTGAAGAGGACCAAAATGAATACAATGGAAACCAGTTTTTGCAAGGAACAAAACCAGTGAGTATGACAGTGAAGGTCACTTAATGTTCGTGGTGTACATTCGGTTAGTGGGACACTTCAGATTTAGGGTGCAAGCAAAACATGAAATTCTAATATGGACGAAGTGGAAGAAATCTTGTTTGAGAAACATACAATGTGGACAGAAGAAATCTCACAAGGCTTCACCCCAAGACGAAGAGCTACAGGTAATCAATGGCTGATGAAAGAGCTTACTTTTCTCCAGGTATGAGACTCTTGATGGTTTCTCCAACCTCAAGTGCTCAGCTCTAAATATATACACATATGAGCAACATTAAATAAACTCAGTAGATTGTATAAGCATGCATACGCATACAGATGTATGTTTACATATATATATATATATATATATATATATATATATATATGGATGTGTATGTAACAATAATAATTGAAGAAGAGATCGTAAATTTGAGAGTGACTAGAGAGCATAGGAGGACTTGGAGGAGGTAACAACATTAAATGGATTCAGTATTATATAAGCATACATATATATGTACGTGTGTGTATATATGTATATATACATAACAAGAAAAAGTTATGAATTTGAGAGGGAGTGAGGGGACAAGGGAAGAGTTGGAGGGGGATAAAGAAATGATGTAAATATAGTACTGGTATATGATATTCTCAAAACAATCAACAACATAAATTTTAAAAAGTTGTACAAGGACTTCATTTAAAAATCAAAAGAAAGAGATGTCTTTATATGAATAGAGATTTGATTATCTTGAAGCCACCCTATGCCAAACAGGCTTTAAGGTGATAACTGGTTAGTCAAACAAGACACTGTGTTTCTTCCACGTTGTCAGTCTCACAGGAACCCTACTTTACTGCACACACAAGAATGGGTGATTAGCCATGCAGTGTGCAAACTGCTCCCTATGAGCCTAACAGAAGCAGGTTTCTTTGCTTGGGGGGATGTTCCCCTTTCTGCTTTATTATCTGATGTATAGAGAAGTATGGTAATGTAGAACCAATGACTTAGACTAGACAAATACGAGTGCTTCCTTAGCCTCAACAAAAAAGTGATTACTGAGAAAGGTGACTCCAAAATTAGACTTTTAGAAATGTAATATTGTTTATTATTATTTTTGAGACTTTCACAAAACATATTTCAATCATACTCCCCATATCTTTCAAGATCCACTCCCACCCCTCCACACATTTAGCTTCCTGTTGTCACTCTTTTTCTAAACACATAAAGTCTAATTTTTATTGCTTAAATACTCCTGGGTCTAGGTCCTACCCTTAACTATGGTTAACCTACCAGGGGTCATACCTTTCAAAAGCCCCGGGTCTCTCTTTCCCTCAACAACCAAATGGCAATATCTTCTAGTTGAGTGTGCTGCTTAGTACCCGAATCCCTAGCTCTATGCTGAGATTTTTGTCTGGCTAGAGCTTGAGTAGGTATTGTTCATGCTGTCACAACTGCTTTGAGTTCATATGGGCATCAGTCCCTCTGTGTCCAGAGAGCACTGCTTCATTGGAGTCCTCTATCACATCTGACTCTCTCAATCTTTCTGCTCCTTCTTTCTTGAGGATTCCTGAGTCTTGGGTAGAAGGGGTGCCATATAGATGTTCCAGAATTTCATCTGGGCTTTGAAATAGATAAGGAGTCAGTCATCAAAAGAATTCCGTGGTGAGTTTGTCCTGAAAAAAGCATTTCAGAAAGTAATCATCCTCAAGTGATTAATTCAGATTTTTCTGTATTGAACTTGGTCCAGGGGAACACTGTTGGAATGCATGGATCCCAAGTCTAGGGAAGAAAGTCCGTGCGGACATACCCAGTTCCTAGCTCTGGCCTCTAGGTGCTGCCAAGGGTCACTTTAAGGGAACCACAGCCTCCACCTCCTTTAGAAAACAAATTTATTTAAGAGGAGGAAATGTTAGAACTGCACATTCTTCATCAGTTTCCCATCCCAGTCATCTTTGGACCATCCGCTTAGCATGAAATTTAAGAGTCACCCGGGATCCTTGAGTGTAATCACAGTACAGGGACTGTACTTCTGTACTTTACAACAGAGGTTAGATGAGATCATCTATGCCAAAAGGCTTTTGTGAATTGGGCAGTTCCAAGCTCATGCTCGATCCAATCACATGTAAATAAATGCTAAACACTTAGAATCCAGTGATTCCCAGTGATGGAACCATCTGGAACTTCAAAAATATGGATGTCCTGGCCACTCCTGGAGAGTGAGATTTAGTTGGTTAGAAATGTGGCCTAGACTTTGGGAGTTTTAAAAGGCACCCCCGCCCCCGGGTGATTATACTATGTAGATATATTTCGGAAGGACTTCCATAGTTCACCTCCTGCCCTTTACTAGGGCAAACTGGCTTTGAGTCTTTTTTCTTTGGATGATGGCTATGATGATGAAGATCATTAGCATACATAGAAAAATTCATGCTACTTGTCCTTGTGAGACTTCACAGCATCAGGCATAGTGGCCTTTAATCCCAGCACTCAAGTCAGAGGCAGGTGGGGTTCTGAAAGTTCCAGGTCAGTCTGGTTTACATAGATCCAGGCCAGCCAGGGCTAGAAAGTCTCAAAAAGAAGAGGAGGAGGGAGTGTGGGGGAGAAGAAAGGGAAGGAGGAGGGAAGAGGGAGAGGAGGGAGAAGGGGGAGTGGGGAGGAGAATTTCTCTTAGGATAGATCCATACTGTTTTCTTGTGCCCTGATAAAATAATTTAGACATAAATGTTGTCAGATGTCTTTTTTCTTTTTTCTTTTTTTATTTAAAATTTTAAAATTCATTCTATATACCAACCACAGAAGCCCCTTTCATCCCTCCTCCTGTTCTCCTCCACCCTTCACCCTCCCTGACTCACCCCCCATCCCCCCTTCCAAAAGGGTAAGACCTCCCATAGGGAGTCAGCAAAGCCTGGTACATTCAGTTGAGGAAGGACCAACACCCCAAAGCCTGGTACATTCAGTTGAGGAAGGACCAACACCCCACCCCCCCACCCCCGGCATCAAGACTGAGAAAGGCGTCCCAACATAGGTAATGGGCTCCAAAAAGCCCACTCATGCACCAGGGATAGATCCTGATCCCACTGCCAGGGGCCCCTCAAACAGACCAAGCTACACAACTGTCTCCTCTATACAGAGGGCCTAGTCTGGTCCCATGCAGGCTCCCGAGCTGTCGGTCTAAAGTTTGTGAGTTACTATTAGCTTGGTTCTGTTTTCTTTGTAGATTTATTTCCCCATCATGATCTTGACCCCACTTGATCATATAATCTCTCTTCTCTCTCTTCGACTGGACTCCTGGAGCTTGGCCTGGTGCTTGGCTGTGGATCTCTGCATCTGCTTCCATCAGTTACTGGAGAAAGACTCTATGATGACAGGGTATTCACCAATCTAATTACAGGGGAAGGCCAGTTCAGGCACCCTCTTCACTACTACTAGTAGTGTAAGCTGGGGTCATCTTTGTGGATTCCTGGGAATTTCCTTAGCATCCCTTACCCCGTAATGTCTCCCTCTAACAAGATATCTCTTTCATTGCTCTTCCATTCTGTCCCTCCCCCAGCTGGACCATTCCATTCCTTCATGTTCTCATCCCCCATCCCCTACCCTCTACTGCCCTCCCATCCCCAGTTTACTCATGGAGATCTTATCTGTTTCCCCTTCCCAAGGGAATCCATGTATCCCTCTTAGGGTACTCCTTATTTCCTAGCTTCTCTGGAGGTGTGGGTTGTAGTCTGATTATCCTTTGCTTTATGTCTAGTAGCCACTTATGAGTGAGCACATATCATGTTTGTCTTCCTGAGTCTGGGTTACCTCACTCAGGATGATATTTTCTAGATCCATCCATTTGCCTGCAAATTTCATGATGTCATTGTTTTTTACCGCTGAGTAGTACTCCATTGTGTATATATACAACATTTTCTTTAACCATTTTTCAGTTGAGGGGCATCTAGATTGTTTCCAGGTTCTGGCTATTACGAATAATGCTGGGATGAACATAGTTGAGCAAGTGGTCAGACGTCTTTTTTAAAAACCTCATCGTGTGTGTCACATGTCAGATCTTAAAACTTTTGGTTGAACCATGCATCAAGCCTTTTGAGCAAATGCTCTGCCTTAGTTCACATTCTGCATTAGTTCTGCATTAAAAGCTCAAGTTTCAAGGAAAAGATATTTGAGTCCTCTGCATAGACTGGCGAGGTCAAAGGAGATATTATTAATTTGGCCACTAGATGGCAGGACTTTATAAATTAAAATGAACCCAAAGTCCATAATAAATCCAGAACTCATATTTCAAAACCAAATAAATACCTGCTAGGGGAGGATGAGATGATCTTAGGTAGTATTTTAAAGGTAATTCATCATTGACACATGTAGAATTTTCGAATTTTCTTTCTCCTTTCGTTTTTTAATACTAGCAATGGCACAGGCATGTTCCCTTTTCCATGATTTCCTCTGGCAGTCTCAGTGCTCCTGGGGCCCGAGAAGACCCAGGAGAGCAAATCAAATGGCCGACTAAACAAATTACAACAAACCCAGGCCATTTCATGCAAGGCTTGAGTAAATGTTTGTTTGTTTGTTTGTTTTTTTGTTTTTCTTTTTCCCTCATCCCTTCAATCCATGCTTCTCCCAGGCAACAATGCAACCAGTAACGTCAGGAAGGGCAGATGGACTTACTGCTACAGGATGCATGCTGTGTCCGCTTGTCAGTGGAGGAAGCCAAAGGCCTGTGGGATGGAAGTCCAGCAGGTGCACTGGTCTGGGCGCGTAGACCGCAAAGGTGAGACTGGAATTGCCTCAGGCTTAGGTGTTACAGAGATGGAAAGTAAAGATAGTTTGGGTAATCCTAGATAACTACCTGTCTGTGCTTGCAGGGAGATGTGACCTTTTTAAAAAAATACTTTCTAGCCTCAGGTCAGGTAGGTTTTCTCAATAAGCCTGCACTCTTGGGGACACTATGCCTTTTTATGTCTCCTCTTGCTTGTGTTCTTCAGCCCAGCACTTTTGTTAAAAGTCTTATTTCTCTACCAGCAGCAGCTCAAAAAGTTTTCCAAATATATATATATTGGTTTTTCAAGACAGGGTTTCTCTGTGCAGCTTTGCGCCTTTCCTGTAACTCACTCTGTAGATCAGGCTGGCCCCGAACTCACAGAGATCCACCTGGCTCTGCCTCCACAACTATATTTTTCTTTCTTTTGGAGTCCCTTGTTTGGTGGGAAGCCTTGTTATCCAGTGGCAAATGGTGGACGAGAAACACATTTTTGAGGTTCTGAAAGTCTGAAAATGTATTGAGCACATTTAAAATTTGGTTGACTGTAGAATTGTTGATTGGAAATAATTTTTCTTCAAAAATTTACACTTATAGCTTCCATTGTGTCTGTTGAGAGGTTCAAAATTAGTTTTATTTTTTGTTTTTCCCATCTAGGACCATCTGTGAGCTTCTCTTTCTTCTTAGCAGGTGTCTTAGTGTGGTAATATTTTCCTCCTCCAGACTAGATGACTCTCATGGGACCTTTCAATTCTAGGATAATTTCTTGAATGATGTATCCTGCTCTCACATATTTTCTGTTGTTTCTGGAATTTCTTTTATTTAGTAGTCAGACCTCCTAGAGCAGCAGGTTTCAACCTGTGAGTTTTGACCCCTTTGTGGGTCACATATCAGATATCCTGCATATCCTATATTTACATTGCAATTCATAACAGTAGCAAAATTACAGTTATGAAGTGTCTTTGAAAATCATTTTATGGTTGGGGTGTCACTACAACATGAGGAACTGTATTAAAGGGTCCCAGCATTAGGAAGGTTGGGAACCACTGCTCTAGAGAGAGAGAGTTCTTATATGTTTCTAGTTTTTCACTTACTCATCTCTTTCCTCGTTTTCTGAGAAATTTCTTCAACTTTGTGTGTATGGGTGTGTGTGCACATGAGCGAGTAGGGGCACATGTGGAGGCCAGAAGTTGACATCAGACATCTTTCCACCTTAGATTTTGACACCGTGTTTCTAACAGAACCGGGACCTCCAAGGATCTGCCTGCCTCTGCTCTACTCCAGCCCCCATTACCTGTTTTAGAAGCCGGTAACTTGGCTCAGTTTTAGGTGGGTGTACTGGTTTTGGACTCTGGTCCCCATGCATCTGCACACTTTACCCACTGAGCCGTCCCCACACCCTCCTCAGTTTTTTATTCTATTGAGTTTTTTCATTTCTGGGTTCCTATGATGCTGAAGCATGAAATTGCCAATATTTGAAGATTGCGATCTTAAGAATGGCAATTTCATATACTCCAGACTGATATTTTTAATTTCCAAAAGCATGCTCCCGCTTTCCAATGTTCTTCTGTTTTGACAGCATCCCAATTCTTATTGCAGGAAGACGTCTCTTCTCCTATCTCCCAGAGAAGATATTAATGGCAGGTATTTTTGTGCATTTTCATCTTCTTGTGTTGTCTTTCAGCGGCATGTTCCTGCCTAATCATCTTATTCTCTTTCATATTAGAAAGTTTCCTCAAATAATGATAAAAGCAGATATTCTTAAGTGTTTCCGGTATATTAACTCAATTCATCTCAACACTAGTCCTGTTTGGTAGGGTTTTTTAATAAATGAGGGAAGCAAAGGCACACGTGTAGAAGCTGGTTGCCAATAGTCACCATGTGTCTCCAAAGAAAGGATGCCAGTGATTGGGAGTTGTGAACTCGGAGGCTTGCTGAGAGTCAGGAAGATCTCTATACTTGGTAGAATAATGAGCCTGAGGATGTCTATTCCTCAGTCTCTGGAACCCACGAATACATTATCTCACATGGGAAAAGAGGACTTTGCACAGGTGATTAAATGAAGGACTTTGAGATGGGGAGCATTTCCTGTATTACTCAGATGAGCCACATGTAATCAAAAGAGTCCTTGGAAGTAAAAGAGGTGGTGTGGCAAATAAGAGTCAAAGAAAACATTATCATAGAAGTAGAGGCTGAGGTGATTTGGATCCATGAGTCAAGGAATGCAGAAAGCCTCTACACACTGGAAGGAAGAAAGAAGGGGGGAACACGAATTCTTCCTATTCTAGGCTTTTGTAGATATAATAAAATGTTTGAAGCTAGGCACTTTATGAAGAAAAACAGTGTTTTTAGAGGGTTCAGATCAGGGTTAGAGTCAGGGTTTGGATTCTTCACAAAGGCAGGAGTGTGTGTGTTAAAGAGAGCACATGGCAAAACAGGAAGCAAGAGACTGGAAATAGTCCAGGCTCTCTCTGTAGTCGTCTGCTCTCACGGAGCTTCATTTAAGAGTGAACACACTCTTACAAGAACAGCGTCAGTCTCTTTTACAGACCCAGTCTCCTCCCTGGTCTGTGGGTGTGGTTCATGATTAGAGTCTTGACTTAGCATTTCCTAGGCCTTGGGTTCCAGACTTTGCAAAATAGAGACCTGAATATCTATCTAACTGGGCTCCTCCTCTTAAAAGTTCCAGCTGTTTCTCACTGGAGACCAAGCATCATCACAGGAGCCGCAAACCATGTTCAAATAATGGCATCCAGCTCCATTGACATCTCGATTTTAGTTCCAGGTCACTCATTGTGCGCTTATGCCCTCCAAAACTGTAAGACAGTAGATTTGTGTCATTTTGAAACATTTAATCTATAGTTACAACAGCAACTGAAAACTCCTATGTGGTATATGTCACAAAAGCCCTAATAATGTTGGCTGTTTCTTCTTCTTCTTCTTCTCCTTCTCCTCCTCCTCCTCCTCCTCCTCCTCCTCCTCCTCCTCCTCCTCCTCCTTCTCCTCTTCCTCCTCCTCCTCCTCCTCCTCCTCTTCCTCCTTCTCCTCCTCTTCCTCCTCCTCCTCCTCCTCCTCCTCCTCCTCCTCCTCCTCCTCCTCCTCCTCCTCCTCCTCCTTCTTTTGAGATAGGATCTGGTTGTATAGTCCAGGCTGACCCAGAATTAATGATTCCTCTACTTCAGCTTCCCAAGTGTCAGGATCACAGGCATCAGTATCATTTCACTTGGGTTAGTGCAATTTTTCCGGAAAGAATTTTGAATTTCCTGCCTGAATGTACATAAGACTTTACCTTATTCTGTTATTGATCTGGTGCCTTTATCCTTAACAATAGATTGTTTCTGGGCAAGGAACCTTTCAATTTTCTTAGTTAAGAGCATAGAGCTGGTTCTTCTCCCAGGGCAAATGAGAGGATGTTTTCTGACTCCATGATGGAGGGCAGGGTGAGGGCAATCGCTTGCTTCCATGAATTTTCCTCTTTTCAGTTTCCATCTTGCACTAGTACTCTAGGGCTGCTGTCATGAAGTTCCATAGAGCTGGTGACTCATGTAACCAGAATGTATTTTGTAACGCTTCTGGAGGCTCAAACTCTGAGATCAAGGTGCTAGCACCTTCACCCAGGTGTTACTTCTGCGCTTCGTAATGGATGATTCCATTATAAGCCTTTCTCTGTGGCATACAGTCTTCTTGTCTTTCCTTATTGTCTACCCTATCTATGTCTATACTCAACTCATCTCTTCATATAAACACAACAGTTGTGCAGCCATGCTAACCTGATCATCTCTTTAAGGACCCTAATACTAAATAGGGTCGTCATCTCGGGGACTAGAGGACAAGTTTTTAACAGGTGAGTTAAGGAGCATAGTTCATTATTGTCCTTTTATTTCTGCTTCCATAGGAAACTGGGATTACCAGTCCCTGAGCATTCTGGAGGACTGGCTTCTTGACATCTTCATGGAGTTAGGATTTGGCTGCCTCCAGCTACCAAATCAGTGAGTATTTATTTTCCCTCCTCCAGTGTTATTTTATTATATTCTCTTCCCCCATTTCCTGTGTGTGTGTATGCCTAACAATGCATCCCAATATTTTGCTTGAGGAGACTTTTGAATGGAACAGAAATAATTACTTCATTTCAATGGCCTATTTTTCACTGAAAGTTCTGGTTATTAAATTGGTATTTGTGTGTCTAGACAGGAGCCAAAAGAAATTTAAAATCTGATTTTAAAAACTCATGTGGCATCCCTTGAAAATGAGCCAAATTAGCTAGATTAATATGTGCTCTGCCTGTGTTTCTTCCTTCTCCCTTTCCTTCCTTCTTAGCCCCCCATCGCCTGCCTGCCTTCCTTCCTTCCTTCCTTCCTTCCTTCCTTCCTTCCTTCTTTCCTTCCTTCCTTCCTTCTTTCCTTCCTCACTTCCTTCTTTTCTTTCCAAGTAAAGTCTTACTATGTAGTGAGGCTGACCTCAAACTCTTGGTAATTGTGCCATTCAGTTTCTCCAGTGCTTGGATTATAAGCAAACTCCTGATTTTCCATTTTCTTTAAATAGTTGGATAGAACTCTCAGAAGAGTTTTGAATCAAGCTCAATTCTTTGTTATCTTTAAATGGTAAAAAGTATTGGTGATAATTACCTGGAGAATCGGTAGCAAGAAATTATTGGCATATCTTAACATATTTTTAAATAACTACTTCACTTAGTCTCTGAGAAGTGTAGTTTTTGTTGTTTATATTTTAACTTTTGTGTTTTAAAAAAAAGTAAATCATCAAATACACTCCCACCTCTCCTCTCCAATTCCTCCTATCTTCTCCACCATGATTCCTTCCCAACTTCATGTGCTCTTATGAAAAGAGATCTGGGTCCACTTAGTACTGCCAGTATGTGTATGTGTATGGAACTGAAGCATGGCATAGTCTCTCAGGGGACACATCCTTTAAGACTACTTTCCCTCTCCCAGAAGTCATCAATTGTCAATAGACCCTCAGCTAGGGGTGGAACTTGTGACCCTCATCTGTCCATGCATGTATGGCTTGATCTTGTGCAGTTCTTGTACATGCATTCATAGTTCATGTACAGAAAACATAATTTTACTGCAATCATCCTCTACCTTTTATAATTTTTCTATACCGCTTCTGCAATGACCCCTGAGCCTTGGGAGGAAGGGGTGTAATGTAGATGTTCCATTTAGGTCTGAGCACTCCAAGTTTCTTATTCTCTCCTCATTGGCCAGTTGTGAGCATCTATATTAATAGCCAACTGTTACAAAAAGAAAATTCTCTAATTAGAGTTGAGAGAAGAACTAATCTATGGGTATAAAGGTAACTATTTAGGGGGCAGTTTAATACTGTTTGTTTATAATAATTCTTTGTTTAGCAAATGGTGTTAGGCTCTCCCCTAGGGCCCATGATCCACCCAACCAAGGTTCTTTGGCTTAGTTATTAATATGAGACTTGAGTTTTATCTTGTGGACCATGCCTTAAGTCTTATCATAAAATGGTTGTTTGCTCCCATAACATGGATGCCATCATTGCACCAGTAAGTACATATTGTCATAATGGTAGTTATTGCTAACTTTCAGGGTTTACAACTGGCTAAGACTGATAATGTGAATTATCAGTGATGCAAGTGATTCTCACAAGTCCATGAAGATCATACACTTCATAGAGATAGATATTTCTAGAAATAATCCTGAGACTCTTTTATGAATTATGCTATAAAAAAGAAACAAGTGTTTCCAATTTCCAATGATCATTCAGCACAAATATCATCTTTTCATAGACTCATAATACAATACCACCTAGTGATAATTATGGCCATTATATATTTTTTCCAAAAAGATCCCAAGTTCTTGACAGAGATAAAATATTGCACATATTACAATTGACACCATTACATGAACATTCATGAAGGGAATTGGTATTCTGTGTAGCAGGAAATCAATCCGACTCAATCTTTCTCAGGTGCATGTATCTTCTACCATTATCCCTTCTTCTTGAATCTTACATCCAAAGCATGCATCATTCTTGAAAAGCCATGCTTTAGGATACCTACTTTTCATTTTGCATGTATATGTGTATGTAGTATGTAGGTTCACACGTGTGTGGGTGCACACATGTGTGGGTACATATACGTGTGTGTTAGGTATAGGCCAGAGGCTGAAGTTAGGTATCTTCCTCCATTGCTCTCAACTTTATTTTTAATAATTTATTTTTCTTTCATACAATACATCCTAACCTCAGCCTCCCCTCTTTCACTCCTCCCTGACCCTCCCACTTCACCTCTCTCCAAAATCCACTGCTTCTCTGCTTCCCTTCAGAAAAGAACAAGCCTCACAGTGATATCAACTGAACATGGCATTAAAAAGGTGCAATAAGACTAGGCACAAACCCTCATATCAAGACTGGGCAAGACATGGATCCCAAGAGCAGGCAAAAGAGTCAGAGACACCCTCACTTCCACTGTTACGAGTCCCACAAACACCAAGCTAAACAACCACAGCAGGTATGGAGAGGACCTAGCAGCAGATCCATGCAGGCTTTGTAGTTGGCTCTTCAGTTTCTGTGAGCCCCTATGAGTCCTGCTTAGTTGATTCTGTGGGCTGTGTTCACCTGGTGTCTTCAACTCTCTGACTCCTACAATCCTTCCTTCTCATCTTCTGCAGGCTTCCCTGAGCTCTGTCTAATGTGTAGGTGTGGGTCTTTGCATCTACTCCATCAGCTGCTGGAGGAAGCCTCTCTGATGACTATTAGGCTAGTTACCAATCGGTAAGTATAGCAGATTATCATTAGGAATCATTTCATTGACTTTTTTTTTTCTGTCAGTCATGTTTGGTTCTACTCTAGTTCTCCGAGCTAACCAGCTTCTTGTTCCTGGTCATCCAGGCAGTGTCAGGCATGGGCTCTCTCTGGTCGCTTGGGCCACTTTATTTCCTGGAGCTTCATAGTCTAGCCAGAGAGCTTGCCTTGGAGATCTCCTGTTTCTGCCTCCCTAGCACTAAGATGACAGGTGACCTTCATGCCTTGACTTTTTTTAAAAAAAATATGCATACAAGGGACATGAACTGTGATCCTTAAATATGTACAGCAAGTGCTTTACCCACTTAGTCATCCCTCCACCTCCAGAATGTCTACTTTTTCAGACTATTATTAGAGCAGTGGTTCTCAAAGTGTGGTCCATGGATCAGCAACTTCAGTGTTACCCTGGAACTTGTTAGAAATGCAAAATTTCCATTGCTGTCCCACACAGATGGTTTAGAAGCTTAGGATTCAGTTGTTTGGAGCATTCTAACAAGCTCTCCAGGGGTTGTGTTGAACAGCCAGGCATCTCTTTGAGGCCTCCAGGATGAACTATTCCAACATGTGACATAGTGCCTGACATACTGAAGATACTCAATAAATTCTTCAGAGAAGGAACCCTAAGAAGCAGTCACTGGAGGGAGACACATGCTGTTGGAAGTGACAGCCTATTGGGCACAGCTTGTCTTTAATTGTCATGAAGAATCAGTAGAAGACTCCTTCATGCAGACAGTCAATGAATATTGCTTAAACATACTTAAAGATATTATATCTATTTTGCTTATTTAGTGCCAGGTTGTGATAAATGAGCTTACTTTGGAGAAATGTTTGTCTCTGAAGAGGAATAAAAACAAAATTTGTAACCCATGATTGCCAAGAAATTTAGAGCTGTATAATAACTTTCCATTTCCTTTGTCTTCTTCACGTGGGTCTTTTTATTCTCCAGCTACATTCTTAAGCTTTTTTCTTGACGATGTGATCAGCCTCAAAGCAGTTGGGAATAAGTAGGTTACAGATTTTAGGTAAAAAGTTGCATGAAAGGTTGAAGGCAGCTGGAAAGGCAGAGGTAGACAAAAGCTGAGGCCGGAAAAGTGACCTTTGATCACTGAGTTTTGCAGGAAACACAAAGGAAAATGCAGCACATGGGGTTGTGATCAGTGGCTCCCACTTCAGAGCAGGTCAACTGGGACAGAGCTTCAGAACACTTGCTGAAATGAGAGCGCATGATATAGAATAGAGAACTAACCAACCAACCAAAACAACAACAAATCTGGAGAAATAACCACCACTAGCTTCTGAAAAGATCCTATATATCCTAATCTGGGGTCTTGAACTCATGGTCTTCTTGATCAGCTTCTTGAGTCCTAGAATCACAGGCTTGTGCCATCTTATCTAGTTTATATAGTGCTGAGGATTGAACCCTGGGCGTTATGTATGCTAAGTGTCTTAGGGTTTCTACTGATATGAAGAGACACCATTACCACAACAACTCTTATAAAGGAAAACATTTAATTGGGGGTAGCTTACAGTTCAGAGGTTTAGTCCATTATCCTCATGGCAGGAAGCATGGTGGTGTACAGGCAGACAAGATGCTGGAGAAAGAGTTGAGTTCTATATATGAATCATCAGGCAGCCAGAAGAGAGAGTGACACTGGGTCTGGCTTGAGCATCTGAGACCTCAAAGCCCACCCCTAGTGACACACTTGCTCCAAACACTCCAACAAGGCCACACCTCCTAATAGCACCACTCTCTATTGGCCTATGGGGCCATTTTCATTTAAACTACCCCACTAGGCAAACATTCTACAATAAATAAGCATCATTTTAAGCCACAAAGTTAGCATGTTTTGCTGTGGTGATAGACAGCTGCCACACGAGCTGACTATATGTCCCTTAGGTCTCAGAATGTCACATTCTTGTTTGTGTTCTGTAGCTTCTTTCTTGCCCCTGCCAGTGCCTTAGATTAGATAGCTGAGTTTCCTATACTCCTATCCTGTTCTCTTTTCTTTCTTTGTTCTTTCCTGAGATCTCATAGTTCCATTCAGAATGAGCATAGTTCAGATAGTCATCCAACAGCCCAGTCTTCAAACAGACAGTGAATTGTTCATGTCACCGGTTGCATCCCTGTGCCTCCAGAAGAGTGGGCTTCTTTCCCAGCCCCAGAGGCCAAACCAGAATCAATGTAAACCAGCCACTTGGTTTGAGGGCATTTCCTCTGGGTCTGCCAAAGGAGATGAAAAGGGAAGTTTTCTCAGAAGTTTCTCTTCTCAAAACAAGACGTTTCAAAGTATTGGCAGTGAAGACCTTTTGACTTTCACCTTTTCCATTCACTCCTGCTTGAAACACAGTTGTTCTGACTGGATGTTTCAATGCCTAAGACAACATGGCCAAGCGATGCAGGAGCTTGCTTTCTGCTTGCACTAAGAGAAAAGGGCCCATGATGAAGACGGTAAGTTGCTTACAGATGGTTCAGTGAGAACAGAGATTATTGTTCAAAAGAAGAGGTTAAAATGGGTTTGCCACTAAAATGGCAAAGTCTAGAATAAAAGGAATATGAGAAGAGGGCTTGTAGGTGGGTGTGAAATAACAGAAATAGATAAGAGGGAGAATAGGGCTCTGGGTCAGTGACAGTTACCCCCATCCCCCTTGAGGGTCATATATTAGGCACTATTGTCCTTTATTTTTTTAAAATAATTAATGGCATTACATATAAAGGCACACACACACACACACACACACACACACACACACACACACACAGGACATGGGGGCATGCCATGAAACACATGTGGAGGTCTGAGGTCAAAGTGCAGGAGACAGTTCTTTCCATCCAGCATGAGTCCTGGAGACAGAACTGAGGTTGTTAGGCTTGGGCACAAGTTCCTTTACCTGCTGAGCCATCTCAGCTGTCCTGTTGTCTTTTCTTATATCCTTGCTTCTACTGCAGCTAATTTTGACAGACTAAATTGTAATAAAGATTACTGCTAAAATTACTACCTTAAAACACCTCACAGACAAGAAGGTAAATGTGAAGTAATCATAATGTGGGAATTCCATGGTCTGGGGTCCTGTTGGAACAACAACAACAACAACAACAACAACAACAACAACAACGTGAAACAAAATGAATACTGGCATTCACCTCTTTCTGCTTTCTCAGTGTGCTGCAATGTGCATCAGGGGCCTTGTTCTCCTGCCAACACATTTTCTCCACCATGCTAGGTTGTACCTCAAACTGTGAGACAATAAAAGCCTTCCTCACTTTAGTGCTTGGTAGTTATTTGGTCACAGTAATGAGAAAAGTATTTAAAAAGTACAAGGGAAAATTATAAAGATACCTCAACGTTCTCTCCAAATTTGAGGGCTATACTTTATGGATTCTGAAGGCCTCTTACCCAATTTCGGTGCATTTTGCTTCTGATTTTGAGTATCTATCACCTTCACTGAAGGTCTGCCATTGGTCCCAGATGGTTCTGGAACCAGAGCAGTGAGACCATACGATCCATGACAGCAACTGTTCTTCTTGAACAGCAGTGGTAGCAGAGTGATGGGGCCGGAGGAGGGATGTCTGGCTCCTTTCTCATGAAGTAGAACTGACCTGAAGAGGGAATATACATACCAGAGTCCACCATATGCCCTCAGCTACTAAACAACGAGGAGAATGGAACCCAGGTAGGTTGTCTCCAGGGTTGAAATGCTTTGATTTGGCACTCTTGATCATGTATAATGTACAGAAATAAAGTCTAAACTTTATAAAATTGTTTGGAGATTTATCAAGATCACATTTAAACTTTCAGATGTCCCATTATCCTTGAGTTCTTGTCACTATGTACATTTACTTTTATATATTTGTATTACCATATGGTATTTTATGTTTGGAATTTCCTCTGTACATTACACAATACACTTTCTTCAACCCACAGTCTTGTATTCCCAATCCTCTACACTTTGAAAGCCATCCTTCTCTAGATCATCTCCACCCCTTCTTAAGGCAGCTGATTCTGCAAACAGGAGGATGGTGTAAGAATGTAAATGCCAGAATTAATATTTTGGCTTTGCTACATCTGAATGGTGTAATTACTTCAAATCTTGAGCAATTTAATTTCTCTGTGTCACATCTTCCTTACCTACAACATTGGGGTCGTAATAAAGGTAGTGACCTAATGTGATTGTTGGGAGGCAGAAATGAATACAATTTATACTGTACATGGCAGAGAGCCTGCAACATAGCAAATGTTCAATATATTACTGGGAACATTACAATTTTGCCCTAATTCCTCAATGCTATCTTGAGTGGATATTGGGTTTTTCATCTGTAATTCTTTTTTTTTAAACAGTTTATAAATGTTATTTCACTTTCTTAGTGCATGACGCAAATATGCTAGCCATGATGTAAATTGGTCACTTTCTATATTGTAATATTTAGTGTTGTTTATGAAAACTCTGATGCTAATTCTTGCCTTTATAAGTAACATTTTTGTCATACTTTAGACTTTCATATGTGAGTATATTGTGTGGTGAGGATATTCCTCTTATGGCACTCTCCCTCCTTTCTTGCTTCCTCTTCCTCTCCTGTTAGTCTCCTTTCTCCTCCCAGCAGTGGTATATATTTATGTGACTTTAAGGAGCTATATAAAACCTTGGAACCAGAAGTGAGAAACAATGCATGACATTTTTCTTCCTCAGATTCATTTAATTTACTAAGTATGCTTATCTCCAGTTGCATCCATATTTCTGCAAAAGTCTTGACTTGCTTCTTTCATGTGGCAAAAATGTATTCTTTTGGGTGTGTGTGCTGCATTTTCCTCTTCTGTCCCTCTCGTTGGACATCTATTATGTTTTGTTGCAGTCTGAATAATGCTTATAAACTTCCCTCTGTGCTTCCAGAGCTCAAGAATATTATCCAAGTGCTACTACACAAATCTCTCTGATTATCTGGACTTCATTGAGCCTCTTTGGTTCTCAGACTTGTTTTTCTTCATTCCAGGAAAAAAAATCATCCTTCCATTATTTCTTTACTTGTTCCCATCCATCCAGGCTCCCTTTTCTTTTCAGGAGCCTAATTACTTTCATGTTGCATTTTTCCAGTTTGTCTTTTGGGGTTTTGTCCTGCTCCTTCATACTCTGTTTGGGTTCTCTTCTCCAGAACTTTTTCGTCTTTTCAAACTGAGTTGTTGTGCTTGTTAAATCCTCTATCTTTCTTCCTCAGCTTCTGAAAAGTACCTTCCTATTTGCTGTCATTGTGAATATCAGCACCGTATGTAAGTGGAACTATGTAGTATCTGCTCTTTTATTGTCTACCATATTTCACATAGAACAACGTCTTCAAATTTCATCCGGGCAGCAGCATGCTCCACAACTACAGTCTTTAAGGTTAAATAACTTCCCATTGTCTGTGTATATCTTATCAGCACTAGCCTTTGATCTGCCTGTGGACATTTGGGTTCCACCCACCTTTTATTTATTGCAATCAGTACTGCTGAGTTACTGATCTCTGCATATCTGTTCATGTCCTAGACTTCAATGGTCTGGGCGTGTGCCAGAAGTGGAATGGTTGTGCAATAACATAATTCCACACTCAATATTTCGGAGCTGCCATACTTTTTTTGCACAATGGCTTCAAGATTTTAGATTCTCGCCAGAAATGCCAAAGATTCCAGTTTCTACACATTC
Source organism: Peromyscus eremicus (assembly GCF_949786415.1). Taxonomy (NCBI): domain Eukaryota; kingdom Metazoa; phylum Chordata; class Mammalia; order Rodentia; family Cricetidae; genus Peromyscus; species Peromyscus eremicus. The sequence goes on along the minus strand of NC_081439.1, from coordinate 22,369,702 downwards.
TTATGTGTACTTGCTGTTTTGGGGGTTTATTTTTCATTTGGTTTGTAGTTTTAGATAATAGCCATACTAATAGATGTGGGATGGCTTTGATGTTTTGAATGGAATTGTCGTAATTGTATGCCATCTTCTGTCCACCTTCTCTGGGGTAAACACATTTTTTTCTGAGATAAGTTTGCATGTATCCCACACTGGGTTGAAGGATGTAACAAAGGATGACCTTGAAATCTGATCCTCCTTCCTCTGCCTCCTAAGTGCTGGGATTACAGGCTTGTGCCACCACATCTGGCATAAGTGATACTAGGGATTGAATCCAGGCTTTTGTATGTTAGCCAAGCACTCTGTCAATTGAGATACACCCCAGCCATTTAGGTAAAGCATTTTTGGTCTCACTGTCACTTCCATTTCACCCATTGGACTTTATTCATTTAATCATTGAGTATTTGTGTACTTACTTCTTCACCAAGGAGTGAAGAAAATCAATAATTTCTCTTTGACAACTTGGAAATAATTTTTTTTTAGTTCCAGAAGTCTTTTCCTAAGATAGGAGGGATGATTTGGAGATGGGAAGCAGAGGCAGGTGGATCCCTGGAGCTCACTGATCAGCTATCCTAACCTATGTTGTGAAGTTTCAGGCCAATGAGAAACTAACACATGGCACCTGAGGAATGATACTTGTCTTAGGGGTTCTGTTGCTGTGACAAAACACCATGATCCAAAAAGCAAGTTGGGGAGGAAAGGGTTTATTTGGCTTACACTTCAGCATTGCTGTTCATCACTGAAGGAAGTCAGGACAGGAACTCAAACAGGGCAGGATCCTGGAGGCAGGAGCTGATGCAGAGGCCATAGAGGGTTGCTACTTACTAGCTTGCTTTCCATGGCTTGCTCAACCTGCTTTCATACAGCACCCAGATCAGCAGCCCAGGGATGGCACCATCTACCATGGGCTGGGCCCTCCCCATTAATCATTAAGAAAATGCCTTACAGTTGGATCTCATTGAGGAATTTCCTCAACTGAGGCTCCTTCCTCTGATGACTCCAGTTTGTGTTAAATTGACACACAAAACCAGCCAGTATAAGACTCAAGGTTGTTACTCTTATCTCTACACACACATATCCACATGTACATGCACTTCTATGTACGTGAACACATGCACACACTCATCTACAAGGTAGTCTTCTTCTAGTGTTGAAATTGAATTTGTTGAAGTATCTTCTTTGTATGTGGTGAAATGTGAAATTATGGTAAATAATGATTAGTAATACATACATTATCCACTCTTGCTTCCTATTTTAGGGGTTCTGATTTAATTCTCTTTCCCTGAGTGTTGGGATCTATTCACTGAGAGCTAGCCTGTACAAGCAAGTGAACTGGGGGTGTTGGTACAGGTATGGCAAAATGCAGTCTTCATTCAGGTGGTAAAGTTAGCCCATATGTAGGCTGGTTGGGGAGACAGCATTTCTCTGCTAAGATCTCTCCAGTTGTAGCTTTAAAGATACTTTCCTTTTTGTTTGTTTGTTTGTTTTATATATCATAGACAGGCACAACTTGGTCCACCTGATCAGGTATCCCTCACAGGTTTTTTTGGAAATGAAGAGCCAGTGGGCTCTCCTAGGATGCAGCAGATAACACACTTCTCAGGGGAATTCATACATCAGCAACTCCAGACGAGTAGAGTTAACTCTACTCTCTTTATTAGAAACTACTGAGTGCATCCTGTTTTTGTTAAAGCATGTTTATGTGATATACTTGCAAAGCTTCCTCTAAACCTGAAGGCTTCGGTAATCTGAAATTTTAACCTAATATTCCTCAATCAGCTGTCTCTACTTTCATTGTTTGGTGATGGGTGGGAATGGTATTTTAACTATGGCCACTGGTGAAGTAAAAAGAAGCAGTGGAAATAACAATGATAATAAGAGTGATTGAAAGTTTCCAGTGCAGAAGTTTTTATTTGGTACTTGAGGATGGAGGTGATATACCTATACCACAAGGATCTCCACGTGAAGGGAAACATAACATTATACTTGATGTTCTGATGCTACTTTGTTCATTTGCAGCATCCTAAAATGGTTAATTTTATGTATCAACATTTTTTGGGTCATGAGTGTCTGGATAATTTCCAAACACTGTTTTGGGACTGTCGGTAAGGGCCTTTGTGGATGAAGTTAACATTTAAACTCTTTATAATGTTGATGGGCCTCACCCAATCATCCTAAGAATTGGATAAAAAAAAAAAGACCCTATGTAGAGAATTATATTGCCTGGCAGCCTTTGAGTAGGAATATATGCTCTTCTTTATTCTATTGCATCCTGATGGCTGTTGGGCTCAAAGTGGTGTGTCAGCTTGGCAGATTCTCATGAGCCAGCTCCACACAACACTTTGGTATAGGTATTCACACATCTGATTGGTTCTCTTGCTCTAGGGAAGCCTGTGTAATATATACACTTTCCACAGGTATGTGGGGACTTGACCTTGAGCTAGGCGGCTTTATATTCTGTTTCTTGGTTCACTAGAAGAAAAAGAGTCCTGTGCCTAGGCTGGAGAGATGGTCCAGCAGTTAAAAGCACCAGCTGCTCTTTCAGAGGACCCAGGTTTGGTTTCCAGAATCCCAACGACAGCTCACAGTTGTGTGTAATGCCATTTCCAGGGGATCTGATGTCCTCTTCTGGCCTCCAAGGGCACAGGCACACATATGGTACATATACATACATACTTCAAGCACTCATATATATGAGATAAAAACAACTATTTTTTAAAAAGGAGAATTCCTTTTTTAAATAGGAAGCTATTATTTCTTGTGGGACAGTAGACTGTAACTTCCCTTTCAGAAATGGGTTGAATGTCCCTTTCAGTTGAAGGAAGGAATGAATTTACTTACAAATTACATCCATACATCCCTCCACTGGTAAATCAACACATACATACTTATAATTAAATGAGTGAAACACTCTATTAATGTAACAAACATGCGATACAGAGAGAAAAGAATACAAGCACAGCTTTCCTCTTTTACTCCAGTTAGTTGTCTTGCATGACTTCTGGGGTGTTTGCAGCCCATGTGGTAGACCTGCAAACCTGCTGAGACCTGTCCAGGGCTGAACTGTGGCTGCAGGATGTTTTCCTGCTCCTCCTCCTCTGCAGAGATTCTACCTCAAGACATTGATGTCATAAGACACTACTTGTAAAGAATGGTTGTCACATGATTTCTACTTTTTTGTCATTATGTCTCTCCAGTCACATAGTAATCTTATCGTTATGACAATCTAGTCATGTGGTCATCTTGCTCTCCACCTTAAACTACAGGGAGTTGAGGATCAGAGTGGTAAGTAAATTCTGAAAAATATCATAACTGGGGGCTTGGGCTGATAGCACAGTTGGTAAAGTACTTGTGTTGCAATGAACTAGTGTTCCAACCCCAGAAACTATGTAAAACAAACAAAAATGCCAGGTGTCATGGTGCCCACTTGTAATTGCAGCCCTGCGGAGCCAGAAAGATGTGGATCCCTAGGCATAACTGGCCAGTCAGCCTAGATTACTTGGTTGAATACTAGCCAGTGACAGACTTTGTCTCAAAAAAAATTTTAAAAAAGGTGGGTGGTACTGAATCTGAGATTGTCAACAGGTAAACACACATGTATCCCCCAACATGAACACAAACAATTAAAAAATATGAAATAAAAGAATAAAATATGGGCTGGAGAGCTCACTCAGTCATTAAGAGCACTGGCTACTCTCCAGAGGACCTAGGTTTGATCCCAGCACCCACATGGTGACTCATAACTAACTGTCTATAATTCTAGTTTCAGGAGATCTGACTCCTTATTCTGGCCTCCTTAGCTACCAGAAATACACATGGTTCACAGACATATATGCAGGCAAAATACCCATACACATAAAATAAAATATTAATAATAAAAGAATAAAGTAGCATAATTGAGATTTGATTTTCAACCTTTATAGCTTCCAAGATTCTAATTCCAGGGAAAGTTCAGTCTACTCTGTCAACTGAATTGTTGCTTGGCTTCTTACAGTTTATTAAGGAGCAGACCTGGATGGCTCCTCTATCTCTACAGTAAACTTGGTCTTTTACCAATTAATAATTTATTAACTGTTTATACACAGCCTATGAGAATATGCAGGACTCAGGGAAGGAATTATTGGTTCCTAAAAATAAAAACAAAACTGGCACATCAAATTTAACTAATGCATTCAATTAAAATGGTCATGGGATTTAATATGTTAACTTTATGTATTATCAGATTTGGTAAAAAAATAAGTATTCCCAGAAATTCCTAAATTCTATAGAAATTTCTGTGTATTTTTAACACAATTTAAAAATTGGAGTTTGTTCTTCTTGAAGTACCTGAGTGTTTATGAGAAGAGCCAAGAAATTATGGTCAAAAGTTAATTGGATGATTACTCACAATAAAATAGTTCCAGAAGCAAATTATAAAAGCCTTTCTTTTAGAATGACTATGTTTGCTTAGTGTGGGAAACAAGTGGCTTCTAAAATTTTGCTTTCCAACATTTTCTATATAGAAATGTTGGAAGAAAAATGACACGATCCCACATATACTCATCACCTAAACTGAGCAATTGGCAACATTTGTCATAATTTGCTTTACCCATTAAGCATTTATGCATAATTTTTGTCAAGACTTGAAAGTTACAGTGATGATTTTATATTACACATCTCCTAAAATAAGGGCATTTAAAATGATATTTTAGTTTATTTTTTGAAAATTTCACACGTGATACAATGTATTTTGATCATATCAATCTCCCTGTCCATGCACCCAACTCTCTCTAATCAGCCCCCAGAATATCTCTTTCCCAACTTCTTGTCCCTTTGTATTTTATTAACCTACTGATTCCAGTTAGTATTGTCCATATGCACACAGGTATGGGACCATACACTGGACAATGAACAACCTTACCAAGGCCACTCTCCCAGACAAAAGAGACTTCCCCTCTTTGTAGCCATCAACTGCCAGTAGCTCCTTTACTAAGGGTAGGACCTCAGAAGCTCCTCCATGATAAATGTTGGAATTTTTACTAGCTTGATCTTGTAAGGGTGTTATGCAGGTGTGATGGTTTGAAAGAAAATGCCCCCAAAGTGAGTGGCACTATTAGGAGGTATGTCTTTGTTGGAATAGATAAGGCCTTGTAGGAGGAAGTGGGTCACTGTGGGGGTGGGCTTTGAGGTCTGGTTTGCTTAAGCTATCCTCAGTGTGGTAGACAGTTCACTTCCTGTCACCTGTGGATCAAGATGTAGAACTCTCAGTTCCTTCTCCAGCACCATGTCTGCCTGCATGCTGCCATGTCCCACCATGATGATAACGGACTAATCCTCTGAAAATGTAAGCCACCCCTATTAAAGGTTTTTCCTTTATAAGAGTTGCCATGGTCATAGTGTCTCTTCACAGCAATAGAAACCCTAAATAAGACAGCAGGTAATGACAGCTGCTGTAAATTCAAGCATGTAACATCTATGCCCTGTCCAGAAGAGCACTCACAGTCACTCATTCTCAGCACTTTGACCAGTTATGAGTCTCTGCATTAACCACTGCCTACTGCAGTAAAGAAACTTCATTAACCAAAGATAAGATCACAGCTCTAGGGGCAGGAACATAAACATTTAGAAGGCAATGTAACAACAAGAACATTTAGCAGAATAGTCACTTCCCCCTGTAAGGCTTATGACTTCTCAAGCCATAGGCTTTTGACCAACTTTACAATGTTAGGCATGAAATCCCTCTTGTGGAGAAGGCCTCATATCCAGTCAGAAGGCAGTTGATTACCTCTATAATGGTGTGCCAGTATTGCACCAATGGGTGCATCTTGCCTAACAGATCAGAATTGTAACATTTAGGGTCCAGTTTTGGTAAGGGCATGGATGCCTTTTCTCCCCCAGTAGTCTGTTTAGCACCTTATGGCACTATGGAAGCTAGTCATCATGGAGTAAGTTTCTCAATCAGTTTGATTTTTCTATGTACTGTAACCAGATTGTGTGGTGTCTTCAGTAATAGAGTATACCATCTAGTTATGATCGGGAACCATGGACAGAGGCGAATAATAGCCCATGTTGCTTTGGGTACATCTGAGGCCTCCATGGCCAATAACTTGTAGTGAGCTAGCCTGTGTTGGGCAATGAGGTTTTCCTTTAATAATCTATGTCTTCTTGGAGCAGAATTAAAGTACACAGTTTTACATAATTATTGTACCTAAGAAAAGTAATATTGGCTTGAGAGCATGCAATAGAGTGTACATATGAAACAGCATTATTGTTTCCTGTATCCGTTTTCTATTGCCATGTAACAACACCCCAAAACTTCATACAACACCCATAGCTGGAGATGCCTTACCTCACTCATAAGTATAGGCTGAGTTTTAGTGGGTTATTCTGGTTGCCTTTGAGCTCTCATGCCTTCTGTAGGTCAACCAGGTCATTCTGTTTCTGGAAGTTACCTTTCTATCAGGCAAGGTATTAAGTGCACCTTAATAATTAATTTTTAATTTTTATGTCTCTCTTCCTCTAGCAGGCTTGACTGAGATTACCCAAGCCTAACTACTTTTTTTTTTTTTCGAGACAGGGTTTCCTGTGTAGCTTTGCGCCTTTCCTGGAACTCACTTGGTAGCCTAGGGTGGCCTTGAACTCACAGAGATCTGCCTGGCTCTGCCTCCCAGTGCTGGGATTAAAGGTGTGTGCCACCACCGCCCGGCAAGATGATCTTGAGCTTGATCTTGATCAAGGTGATCTTGAGCTTCATTTCTTCTCATGGTGTATCTCCCTCCAAGGCCTCTTTTCTACGGAGCCCTGGCTCCCCAGCCCTGTTTTACAACTAGCTTCATCTTTCCTTTATTATTTCAGTTACCTCTATGGCAGCCACTTGAACCAGAGAAGCAAGAGTGACTTATTAATTATGTAATATTCAGGTAATCTCTGCTTCTAGTTTATCTTCTATCTTTTGTCTACCTTTGTGCCTTTGGGCAGTTGTGCCTAGCCTTAAGTCAACCAACACCACAAAATTCATAATGGCAAAAGCCAACTCCGTGTATGCATATGGGGTAGTCAAACCTCAACCAGCCAGACTAGAGCTCATGGTGACAATGAGAGTTACTGAACAGGTCTCCTTAACCCCCATATTTCTGCTTAGCACAGGATTCTAACCATTCTTTCCATCCTTCCTCTTTTCCATAGAAAGCTCTGGACACAGTGGGTAGTCTCCACAAGTGAGCAAGAAAGGTAGCAGAGAGAATTTTAGTACATTCAAATGAGGAGAATTAATCAATACTAAATTTTCTATTAGAAGATGAATTCCCAACCTGCATTTATCCATATGTTCTAAGTTTCCCTGTTGCATGACATCAAAGACCAGAGTCATGTTTCTTCCCTGCTACTTCCACTTTTCAAAGTCCAGCTCATCTCTCAGACATGAAAAGTAGACAGGACCACAGAATTCTTTGGAGGATTTAAGGAGCATAGTTGAAATACAACACTGTGTGAGCTTTGGAAATCATTGCTAAGACAAGCTGATGTAAGGAACAGAATAAAGCTTGGAGATCTCAACTTCCTTCTGTTTTGTTTTTAAGTTTTTTAACTTTTATTTTGGGTTATGTATCCTTGGCTTGCCTGGAGCTTGCTGTGTAGACCAAGCTGGCATCAAATTCACAGAACTCCACCTGCCTCTTTATCTCCACTGTTGAGTTTTGGGATTAAAGGAGTATGCCATTACACCAGGCCTGAATCACCATCTGAATTACCTGGAGTGGAGGGAGCTCCTCTTTCTACACTGTCTTAATTAGGATTGCTATTGCTATGAGGTGACAATATGACCAAGGCAAATTATAAAAAATTAGTTTTTATTTGGGGGCTTGCCTAGAGTTTTAAAGGGTAGTCCATTATCATTATGGTTGGGAGTGTGGCAACAGATAGTCAGACATGTTGCTGGAGAAGTAGCTGAGAGCTCACATCTGGTCATCAAGTGGCAGGAAGAGAGAGAGAGAGAGAGAGAGAGAGAGAGAGAGAGAGAGAGAGAGAGAGAGAGAGAGAGAGAGAGAAACTGGGCCTGGGCCTGGCATGAGCTTTTGAAACCTCCAAGCCCACCAACAGTACAACAGTGACACAAATCCTCTTACAAGGCCACACGTCCTAATCCTCCTCAAACATTCCACCAGCTGGGGGCTAGGCATTCAAACATATGAGCCTATGGGGGTCATTCTAATTCAAACCACCACACATGTATTCATCATAATCTCTCACCTGGCTTGGAAAACAACCTGTTCTTCCACTGATGGAAAGACATCACATATTACAGTCTCCAGTAAATTGTTCCCTTCACTCAACCACAAAGCATTTATTTTTTTTTTTTGTTTGTTAGAGCTTATTACATAACTGATAGTTTTGGAAAATATCTCTTAAATACTGTGCACCACACAAAAACTGTAAAATAGAAACTGTTTCCTCTCTGTCATACAAATGAGGAAATTGAAACACATTCACATGGGATGCCTCACCCCAACAAACAATGAACAAACAGCAACATCAAACGCCAAATCAACAACAACAAAACCAAAGAGACAACTTTGGGCCTATGATTTCACCAACAGCAAGGTGATTCTAAGTACAAAATAACTTAAATATAAAACCCAAACATCTAACTACAGAATGTTGTTTTCATTAGTGGAAATTCTTGCAACAACAAAAGGTTCAGTTTATTTATAAAAGCAAGGCCCATTAGGACCACTCTCTTTAATAAAGCTCACACTAAAGAGCATCAGTAAAAACACTTACCTGCAAAAATAATTCTATGTATCATTAAATCTGAAAATTAAAAAAAAATCATTTGGAGCTCAGCAGCCTAAAAGTGTATTTCTCTCTGGAGAGTCATATTAAGCACTGAATTATGTATCCTTCATTCCCAGCACTACTTGGTGGGGCATTCTAGCATAATGATACTTCAAAGCAGCTAAAATGAACACATTTGCATAAAGTCAGGTCCTAAAGTGCTATTGGAGATCAGGGTTTATTACTGTTATTCATTCAACAGTAAACATTTAATGAGTATCTGTTATTTGCTGTTTACTAAGGGTATCTCTAGTTGTTTCAATACATATATGTGTACATGTATTCATATATATACATATATCTATAATTAAAGAACATGTCTGGATCTGAGGAATGCATTACTCAAGAATTAGGATCCAGTGAGTTGGGGGCTCAGAACAGCCTGGGGAGGCGGTTGGGGTACAGAACAAGGCCTGCCTACATGAATGGAGGCTCAGAAGGACAGATGTTTTATAAATAGGAAAATCAAGAGCAGAGAAGCTTTCCTAATTTAACCACGAGTGTCCATCTCAAGACTGAAGATTAGAAACCAAGGCTTCATGTAGGGGATCCAGGAACCCTTCCTCCTTACAATGTGGAAAATGACTTTTGGTATAGTGGGTGGCTCTCACATGACAGATGGTTCCATGACAGTTTGATGTGTTCATCCAGTGTACCATATACAAGCAGTTAGACTGTGACATCTAGGGGGTATCCATAGATTGTGAATTCTAGGGGCTTGGGAACAAATCTTAAAGTAGTGATTCGAAGAGAATATGCAATAGCAGGAGCCTCATTTGGGAACTTTCCAGAGATGCAGATTCCCCTGCCCTGAACTGGAAACCCCAGGACGGTAACTGTGGGCAAAAACCCAACCGTCATGCCTTCCCAAACGTCCTTGGTGACGCAAATGGAGGAGTGCTGTTTTAGGGAAGTTGAGAGATGTCAAGGTGCAAGTTGTATATTCCTATGAGTTTTAATGTGATGACAGATGGATAGAACTATATTAATAATTTTAAATTTTATATATCCACTATGCTGGGGATGTGGCTTAGTTAGAGGTGGTGCTTATCTATAATCTAAGTGCTTATTAGGTGGAGGCTAGAGGATCAGAGGTTCAAGCTCAGCCTTGGCTACATTGTAAGTTTGAGGTCAGCCTGAGTTACATGAGATCCTGTTTCAAAACAAAACAAAACAATACAAAAAAAACCCTCAAAAATAAACGTATCACATTTTCTTTATTCATTCTTCAGTTGAGGAACATCTAAATGGTTTCCAGTTTCTAGCTATTATGAATAAAGCTGCTATGAACATAGTTGAGCAAGTGTCCTTGTGATATGGTAGAGCATCCTTTGGATATATGCCCAGGAGTAGCATAGCTGAGTCTTGAGATAAATAATTTCCTGAGAAACCGCCATATTGATTTCCAAAGTGGCTTGCATAAGTTTGCACTCCCAACATCAATGGATGAGAGTTCTCCCTGCTCCACATCCTCATTAGCATAAGCTGTCACTTGTGTTTTCCATCTTAGCCATTCGGACAGGTATAAGAGGAATCTCAGAGTCCTTTTGATTTGCATTTCTCTGATGGCTAAGGATGCTGAACATTTCTTTAAATGTTTCTTGGCCACTTGAGATTCTTCTGTTGAGAATTCTCTGTACTCTGTTTTTCAATTGGATTATTTGGTTTGTTCATGTCTAGTTTCTTGAGTTCTTTATATATTTTGGAGATCAGCCCTCTGTCAGACCTGGAGTTTGTGAAAATCTTTCCCCATTCTGTAGTCTGCCATTTTGTCCTATTGACAGTGTCCTTTGCCTTACAGAAGCTTTTAAGTTTCATGAAATCTCATTTATTAGTTGTTCATCTTAGTGCCTGCATTGTTGGTGTTCTGCTCAGGAAGTTGTCTCCTGTGCCAATTATTACTCAGCTCTTAATAAAAATAACATCATAAAATTTGCAGGCAAATAGATGGAACTAGAAAATATCCTGAATGAGGTAACCTAGACCCAGAAAGATAATCATAGTATGTACTCACTCATAAGTGTATATTAGCTGTAAAGTAAAGGATAACCAGGCTACAGTCCACATCCCCAGAGACACTAGGTAACAGGGAGGACTCAACGGGAGATTCATGAGTCTTCCTGGGAAAGGGAAATAGACTAGATATCATGGGGGAGGGGGAACTAAAGGTGTATGGGGATGGGAACAGGACGGATCAGGTTGGTGGAGGGTGGCCGGAAAGAGTACTGGGAAAGACAACTGGAATTGGGGGGGGGGTATCTTGTGGATGAACTGGAAACCTAGTGCAATGGAAACTCTCAGGAATCTATGAGGGTGACCCTAGCTAAGATTCCTAGTAATAGGGAACTGGCAAATCAAGTCAGTGAAATGATCCCCAATGATATCCTGCTATACTTGTAGACAGGAGCCTAGCATTATCATCATCAGAGCAACTGATGGAAGCAGATGCAGAGACCCATAGGCAAACATTAGGTGGAGCTCAGGGAATACTGCAGAGGAGGAGGAGGAGGAAGGATTATAGGAACCAGAGGGGTCAAGGATACTACAAGCAAACCCACAGAATCAACTAACCTAGGCTCATGGGGCTCACAGAGATTGAACAGACACTCAGAGAGCCCACATGGGACTGACATAGGTATTCTGCATATATGTTACAGTTGTATACAGTTGGTCTTTTTATGGGACTCCTAACAGTGGAAGCAGGGGCTGTCTCTGACTCTTTTGACTGCTTTTGGGACCCTTATCATCCTACTGGGTTGCCTCATCCAGACATAATGTGAAAGGATGTGACTAGTCTTACTGTAACTTGATATGCCATGTTTAATTGATATCCCTGGGAGGCCTGCCCTTTTCTGAAGGCAAAGTGGAGTGGATGGGGAGTGGATAGGGGGTCGGGGAACTAGAAGGGGGGAGGGAGGGTAAACTGCAGCTGGGATGTAATATATGAGAGAAGAATAAAAAAAATAAAAAATACACTCCATAGCAGTTTCATCACTATTTCAATACATAAAGAAAGTCTTAGCATTTCAAGCCCTCCTTTTCTGTTTTTTTAGTGACATTTGTCTCAGTGTTTGTCATGTGCTAGGTATTGTCATCAATGCCAGTAATACATGTGAGTAAGAGGTAGATACTCTACCAAGCAAAACGGATTTTTAAAAAGTTAGTATTGTAATAGAAGCATTAAGGACCCATAGCTCAGACATAGGCAGTTTACTTTTAGGCATGGTTGAAGGGCCAGTCACAAATGGCAGTCCAGTAATCTCAGATATGATTTCAGAAAAGATGGGGACTGGAGCAATGGCTTAACAGTTAAGAGAATGTCTTCTAGAGGACCCAGGTTCAGTACCCAGCACACACACATAGTGGTCACATCCATACTTAAGTCCAGTTCCAGGTTATCTAACGCCCTTTTGGTCCTCCTTGGGCATGAGGCACACATGTGGTACAGAGACATACATGCAGGCAAAACAACCATACATCTAAACTATAATAAAATTAAATTAGAAGAGTAGGCCTTCATTAACGGAACAAAGCAGAAAAAGGGCATTCCAGACTCAAGATGGAGGGCACAGACACAGGGAACAGCTTGAGGTGTTCAGATTTTCAAGGAGGGAAGCAGTGTAGTCCAATTTGCATTTCAGAATGATCACTTTGAAGCAGTGATATCACTAGCAAAATCTGGGGCTCCTTGTGTCCCAGTTTGTTTCTCCATCACTGTAATAAAACACTAACCAAGACCAACTTGAAGAGGAAGGGTTTTTTTTTTCAGTATAAAAGGTATATTTCATTGCTGAAGGAAGTCAGGGCTGGAATTTAATGCAGGAACCTAGAGGCAGGGACTGATGGAGGAGCCAGGGAGGAATGCTGTTTATTTTCTTGCTTTCCATGGTTTGTTCAGCCTGCTTTCTTATAGAACCCAGGACCACCTGACCAGGCATGACACTCCCTACAGTGGTCTGGGCTCTCACACATCAATCATCAACCAAGAAAATGCTACCATAGACTTGCCTATAGTTCAGTCTGATGGAAGCATTTTCTCAGTTGAGGCTGCCTCTTCCTAGGTGACTCTAGTTTGTGTCAAGTTAACAAAAATTAACCAACATGCCTTGTAAAGTATATGCCTATTGCTTTCAGAAGGGATGTGTGCCTTCTCTCTAACAAGTAGGAAATGGAAGCTGAAAGGGGGAAGGAAGACAGGAAGAAATTTGATTTTTGGGGTGTGTGTGTGTATGTGTGTGTGTGTGTGTGTGTGTGTGTGCTCAATCAAGTGTACACATACTGCTTTCATTCTCTGCTTTCTCATCACCCCTCACCACTAATCTACCTTTTATCTTTATAAAATTTTATCTTTTGGACATTTCAAATCAATGGAATTATTTAATATGTGTCCTTTTGTGACTGCTTCTTTCACTTAACATCATATTTTCAAGGGTCATCATGGTAGCATGTAACAGAGCTTTATTCAGTTTTATGGCTGAATAAAATAGTCCATTGTCTGGATAGACTACTGGTACAATTTGGGTAAGTGTCTCCAAAGGTCCATGTGATGAGGGTTTTGTGGCACTGGTGGAAAGTGGTCTAACCTTTAGGAGGTAGGTCTAGTAGGAAGTTGAATGTCACTAGGGGGCATTCCCTCAAAAGGGATTAGGAATCCTGGCCTTTTCCTGCTGTCTTCTACTTTCAAGCTAGAGGTTAATACGTTTCCTCTACCACACTCTCCTGATGCAAGCTGAAATACAATGGGGTCATCCCACCATGGACTAAAACCATCATCACTATGAGCTAAACCTTCTTCTAAAGTTGACTATCTAGAGAATTATGGAAAATTTGATTAATACAGCCACATTAAAAAATTCCCTTTATCAGTTCTTCCCACTGTTTTTTACTACTATAACTAATGTTTCTATGAACATTCCTGCTCAAATTTTGTGTCATTATATGGGTTTATTTCTCTCCAGTCTACCTGTGAGTGGAGTTGCTGAGTTATATAGTAACTACAGTTAATCATTTGAGGAATCACCAGGGTATTGTCTCTGTATTTGAAGTCATGTGAAAGCACTGAGTAGACAGTGGCAAGCTTGTTTCTAATGTTTGCAGTCCCAGACACAGCAGATATGACACATAGGAGTAGGACTTCCTAATATAACCACATATTCACATCTGCCTTTCTAATGGACACAGTCAAGTTGGAATGAGTTTAAGAGTACTAATACTGGTTCAGAGCACTCATGTAAAAATAGTTTTCCTTCAGATCATGGGTCACTTTGCTAGGTTCCTTTTTGTTGTTGTTGTTGTTGTTGTTTTTCAACACAGGGTTTCTCTGTATAACAGCTCTGGCTATCCTAGAACTTGCTCTGTAGACCAGGCTGGCCTCAAACTCACAGAGATCCACCTGTCCCTGCCTCTCAAGTGCTGGGATTAAAGGCATGTACCACTACCACCTGGAGCGAGGCTTCATTCTTAATAAGCAGAGTTAAAGAAATTTTGTTCTCCAGGACAGTATATGCCTGTGCTGTCCAATGTAGTAAGCACCTGTGATGACTTCAATTTCTGCAAAATGAACAAAAAGTCTAGTTTCCCAGTTGCACCAGCTATGTTACAAGTATTTCACACCCGCACATGCTCAGTGCCTATTAATGGCCAGTTATAGAAATGTGTAGTTACAGAAAATCTTATTGCAGCTGGGCGGTAGTGGCGCGCGCCTTTAATCCCAGCACTCAGGAAACAGAGTCAGGAGAATCTCTGTGAGTTTGAGGCCAGCCTGGGCTACAGAGCGAGATCCAGGACAGGCACCAAAAGTATACAGAGAAACCCTGTCTCAAAAAGAAAGAAAGAAAGATAGAAAGAAAGAAAGAAAGAAAGAAAGAAAGAAAGAAAGAAAGTTCTATTGTGGTGGCTGAAAGACTTCTCTCTTGGAGAGAGCCAGCTGAGAAGTGTGTTCTACCAGGTTATTAACTGTGTATACATCATGCCATATTCAAGCCTGGTTTCAAGCCATGAAGGACCTAAGTATTGTGGATTATGTATGGATTCCTGCTTTCTTTCTTTTTGTGAAGATAGTATTTTTATTTTTATTTTTTAGAATTTCATTTAATGTATTTTGATCATATTCACCCTCACTCCCCTCAAACTCTTTTCAGATCCACCCCACCCCCAACTTTGTGTCCTCTTTTTTTATAACCCATCAATTCCGATTTATGGGTTTTTTTCCTTCCCTTCTTCTTACCCTTTTTTCTTAACTTAAAGGTATTTATTTTCACACTTACATTTTCCTTTCTTTTCTTGTATAATTTTTGTTTTCTACCCAGTGCCATTTTCCTTCAGGCTAAACTACTCTACTAATATTTCTTTTGATAAAATCATTCCAGCAACAAATTCTCTGGTCTTGTTCATCAAAGAATGGCTTTGGTTTTGTTTTTTGTTTTGTTTTGGTTTTTTTGGTTTTTTTTTTTTTTTGTTTTTGTATTTCACTTCACATTTGAAAGATAGCTGATCTGATCTGGACAGGTCTGGATAAGGAATGATTAGAGATTGCTCCAGAAAGTTCTACCACGGCAATCTAAGAGTGACTTGACTTCCTATGTATCTTTTGGGAGGCTTGTTGTGTTTCTTGAATCTGTAATTATTTTCTGCTTCCCCTCTGCTGCCATTCTCAGTGGACTAAACAGATGTCCTACAGCCTTCCTTCCTCACCCCGTTAGTCTGTCTCCGCCAACATCTGAAGGCATCCACTGGCCATGCCAGCCTGGGAATTAGGCAGGAGATCTTCATTCTCCTTTCTGTTCTCCATTTCCAATTTCCCCAGTCTCATCCTTAGCCCTGTAGCAGGCCACCTGCCGGGGCCTGTCTTCTTTCTCTTCCTTCATTCCCTTGGAACTGGACAGATTTTCATGGCAGACCCAGCTATCTTGCCTCCTGTAGAGCCTCTGAGCACCTCACCACCACCCCCCCAGTTCAGCCCCACTCTTTTGGTGTCAGCTCCCAATACCTAGAAATATATTCTACCCAGGACTCCCCATGGCCATACCCAGCAGGGACTCAGAAGTACTCTATCTACCAAGCAGCCCACAGCCACAACAGTCTACTAAGATCCACAGAGGACAATAAAATCAAAAGAACAGAACATTCACCTAACAAAGATATGACCAGATACCAACACCTAGAGTTACAAACATTTCAAATCCAGATGCCTAGATGCCAGCACAAAAACACAACTGACAAAAGCTAGGGCAATATATCTCCACTAGAGCCTAACAATCCTACTATGGTAGACCCTGGGAAATGCAATACAGCCGAAGAACAAGAAAAGGAAATAGCTATAGTGAATATGTCCAAAGGCCTTAAAGGGAATTTGCATATATCCATTAATGAATTCTATGTAATTATTTTCTGCTATATTTTTTGCTTGTTTGTTTTCTGAGATGGTGTCTTGCTGTGTAGCTCTGGGTGCTCTGGAAATAGATATGTAAACTAGGTTGGCCTTGAACTCACAAAGATACAGCTGTCTGCCTTCTGAATACTGGAATCCCCATTTTTCTGAAAGAATGACAAGAAGGCTCTGCAAAAAGCTTCAGACATGCTCCTTGTAAAACAAGCCAACTGGTTTTAGTATGCTCCAGGGCAAAAATGATCAGCAGTGGTTACCCAGCCATAACTGTTAACTCATTTGTAGCATGTTTATGGGCAAGTCTCTGTGGGCTTCTTAATTGCATCATTAAAACAGCAAGCAGGTGCAGTTTCGAGAGGGATTTCTCACCCAATATTTGATGCCTACAGAATATGTACATATATGTAAATTGAAAAATATGTATAATAGGCATAAATTGTTTTCTGTGAAAATCTTGGCACTAGTGGAACTCATTAGAGAGTCTTGGTTTGTTATTCTTAGTTGTATACATAACAAAGAGAAACCAATACTTTGAGCTTAGTGCTAAATGTGTTTCAGGTCTACAGAGGAATTTGGATAAGGAGCTTCTCAGCCTCAGCACTTCTGATATTTTGGGCCAGATATTTTTTAATTAAATTTGTTTATTTATTTTGCATCCTGACTATAGTTTCCCCTCCCTTATCTCCTCCCATTCCCTCCCCCACCTTCCCTCTGCCCCCCTCATCCACTCTTCCTCTGTTTCTGTTCAGAAAGGGGCAGGCCTCCTATGGGTATCAACAAAACATGGCACATCAAGTTGTAGAAAGACTAAGAACCTTTCCTTGTATTAAGACTGGGCAAGGTGACCCAGCATGAGGAAAAGATTCTGAAAAGCCAATCAGAGCATTAGGGACAGCTCCTACTCCCACTGTTAGGAGTCACACAAGAAGACCAAGCCATACAACTGTCAAATATATGTAGAGGGCCTAGGCCAGTCCCATGCAGGTTCTCTGGTTGTTGGTTCAGATTCTGTGAGTTCCTATGAGTCAGGTTAGTTGTTTCTGTGGGTTTTCTTGTAATGTCCTTGACCTTTCTGGCTCATACAATCCTTCCTCCCTCTCTTCATCAGGATTCCTCAAGCTCGGGCTAATGTTCATCTATGGGCCTCTGCTTCATCCATCAGTTAGTGGATGAAAGCTCTCTGATGACCACTGGGATAGTCACCAATCTGAATATAGCAGAATAAGGTTAGGCATCATTATGTTGACTTTTTTTTCTCCAGTCATGTTTGGTTCTTATTTTTTGTTGGTGTGTGAGGGGCATCTTAAGCACTTTGGTATATTTTAGTTGTGTGTGTGTGTGTGTGTATTGCATTTGCCCATGTATGTACATGAGGAAGTCAGGGGTCAATGTTGGTGTCTTTCTCTATCACTTTTCACTTTATTTTTGGAGAAGTGTCTCTCACTGAACCTGGAACTTACCAATTTGGCTAGGTTAGCTGGCCAAGCAAGCAGCCCTGGGATTTCAACTCTCTTCATTTTCCAGTGTTCAGAATACAGATGTGTGCTGCTATCCCCAGCTTTTACATGGGTGCCAGTGATTCCAACTGAGATCCTCATGCTTGTACGGGAAGCACATTACCCTGCTGAGCCATCTCCCCAGTCTGCATTTTGAGATTTGAAGCAGCATCCCTGGCCTCTACCCTTTGGTATTATTTCATATATTTCAATAGATTAAAATAAGAAATGTCTCTAGACAGTTCCAAGCTTGCTCCAAAGTTGCTTGTGATAAGCAATTATCTCCAGCTGATAGAATCACTGGGCTTAAGGATTTCCTAGTCTGAACCGGCACTCAGTTACTTCTGTCAACCTAAATCAGAGGAGAAAATTGACTCTTGGGTGACTTAAGTGTAATTGGAAAAAATTACAAGAAGATATGGAAGATTTGAAAAGAATAATAGAATGGGTAAGTTTGATAGAGCAAAATCAAATAAGAGGTAGAGTCAAATCCTGTTTGTTTAAATCATAGAGCACAATATTAAAAATAAGCCATACCATAAATACTGCATGGCATGTACTTAAGTTTTCCTGTCTCTTGGCAGAACAATCATAGATTCCCAAGCTCTGGCTTTTTGTGGTAGAATCCCTTTGAGTGTGTGTGTGTGTGTGTGTGTGTGTGTGTGTGTGTGTGTGTGAGAGAGAGAGAGAGAGAGAGAGAGAGAGAGAGAGAGAGAGAGAGAGAGAGAGAGAGAGAAAGAGAGAGAGAAAGAACCCAGGGAACTATTATCTTTGTCGCCCCCCAGCACTGAGACTGTATAAGCACATACCATCATGCCTGAGTTTTATAGCAGTGTTCTAGGAAGCAAACTTGGGTCCTTGTGCTTGTACAGCAAGCTGTCTCTCCAGCCACAGAATCTTTCTTAGAGCTGAGGGCTGGCCATGTGCACTGTTGTACATGAGCAAGTCCAAGTGTATGTGTGTTGGGTGTGTGGGGGGAAGGTGTTGAGAAAATTTTACACAGAGGCTTCTTGTGTCAGAGGCACTTTCGCTTGACTGACTGCAGCTGCAGAGAGGTTAAACCATGCTTAAAGCCATGGACACAGGGTTCAGAGTACAAATTCTCTGCTACTAGACTGTCCATCTGGGATACTCCTTCACTTGTCTGGACAGAAATGTATTAATCGGGCCATCACTTTGTGAAATTATGCAGATATGTGCACAGCACCTAGGATTTAAAATAGCAAAGAGAAGTACAACTTGAAATAGCTGAAGTCAGAAGTTAGTCTGTGGAAAAACCCTCCTAATTACTCAAATGTGTAAGATTGTAAGCAGAGGATTCGGTTATTTTCAGCTACTTAAAATATAAATACTCTCCTGTCAGAAATAAACTATTTATTTTAGAATTTATTTCTCAGGGTTTTTATATGAAATTATATCAATTAAGTCATAGAATTTATACTATGACAAGACACAGACAAACTAGCCTATCAATGAGTGTTGTCAACACAGACACAGATACAGACACACACAGACACACACAGACACACAGACACACACACACACACACACACACACACACACACACAGAGCTACTGCATAAGTACCTTCAAATGCCTTGAAGAGTTATAACTTATATAGGAAATAAACTTGGTAAGTTTTCACCAATTTGACAATTCTCATACTTTGTGTGATTTTTATTACTGATGTGTTGCACACGTGAGAAGAAGGTTTTCTAAGCCAAGGAGAGGAAATTCAAGAGTATAAAGCAAAAAGACTGTGGACCAAAAAGAGGCACTTTAGCAGTTGATTAGTAATTGTCACTTTATGATTTGTGTTTACAGCATTTACCAATGTCCTGAGGGAATTTTGCTGGGATTTTTCTCATCATAAATAAATCAGGCTGTGTTTGCTTTTGTTTCCTTTTCTAGTCCATAATGCATTTAGCAGGAAGAATCCACTGTACTTACTAGTTACTTCCTTCATTTCTATGACAAAATGAGGGAAGAGTATTTTGGTTCACAATTTGAGGGGACAATCGTTTATGGCAGGGAAGGCACAGTGGCAGGAACAGGAGGCAGCTTAGAACATTAATTACACCCTCAGTCAGGAAGCAGGGAATGATGATCACTGCTGCTCAGCTCACTCCTTTTTATTCAGATCAGGATCCCAGCCCATAGGATGGTACCAACCAAATTCAGGGTGGATCTTCTCACCTCAGTTAATCTAATGTAGAGACTCATTCACAGAAGTGCCCAGAGGCATGTTTCACTAGATATTATAAAACCAGTCAGGGAGATAATAACAACTAACCATTATACCACCAAGCCACACAAATCTGGAAAGGACACTGACAGACCCAATCAACATGGAAGACTATCTGGTGGTTGACTTCTTAACTCTAGCCTAGTGAGGGCCACAGACACAAAGGCTTTTTCAAAGTATCATTATGTGTGCTAGACCTCTTTTAGTACTCCTTATTTACCCAACTCTTCTCCCTCCCGGGTTACATGACCCTCTAGACTCCAACCAAGTCATATCAGACAAAGGTTCACAATGTCTGTGTTAATGGCTTACCACTGTGACTAGGAGGCTCCATGGAGGAATAAAAAGGACATTTGAAAAAGATACTAAAGAGTGGAAAATATAGAAGACTTTGGACTGTATCATCTGTGGGAAGGTAAAATATTTAACCCCAAATATGTTTCTTTGGTATATTTAATTTGGACGATTCAGAAAAGCTACAGACAACTGCAGACAGGATGGTTCGGTGAAGTTGTGCCTTTGTAAAAAGAAACGTGCATGTGTCTCTGCATTAGTAAAAGAAACGGTGAGTGTAGATATGAGCTTTTCTTCTCTACTTTCCCCAATTTCTGCCTAGGGAGCTCTTCCCACAGAAAGAAGAGATCGAGTGTGTGACATCTACTCAGATGGAGATGGCCACAGGTGGATTCTACCTGGGAAGACTTCATCTGCATCAGTCAATTCTTGCTGAGTGTGTGTTTTCTTTCCAAGCTTTCCATAGCCTCTGTCACTTTTTTTTTCCATCCCAGAAGCCCAAGGTTTACATGATAGTCAACTTGAGCTGGGGCTATAGCTCAGTATGGAGCACTTCCCCTGGAAGTCAAAGCCCTGGATGTGACCCTCAGTACCACAAAGAAGGTGGGACAAGTATTTGGATCCATGTGAATTTAATACTCACATGCCTTAGAGATGTAATACAGTTTGTGCACTCTTACTGCCCAATTATTTCAGAGATGAAAATTACTGAAACATCAGAGGGAAATTAATAAACTTAAAATTTCCCTTGCCAGGAACTAATTGGCAGCCACTCCGTGATTTTGAATAAAAATATTCATACACACATGTGAGATAAAATAGTGAAAATATTTTGATCATGTCAAATTCTTCATTATTATTTGGAGTGGTAGAATTATACTTTAAGTTATATATAATAATGTTTTGAATTTTCATGATTATTTGTTATTTCTGTATTTAGTTTTATAAGATATATTAAAATTAATTTTGGTTGAATGTTATGGGAGATTATTTGATTAATTTGATTCTTCTCTGTTAATTTTTATATTTGGCCAATGTGGTTAATAAAAAAAATGGCTCATGCTGAGGTGGTGCATACCTTTAATCCCAGTACTTGGAAGGCAGAGCCTTGCAGATTCCTGAGTTCAAGACCAGTGTGGTCTGTAGAGTGAGTTTGAGGACAGCTAGGGCTACTCAGAGAAACCCCGTCTTGAAAAAAATAAAGTACATTCAGTTGAGGCAGGTCCAAGCCCCTCCTCCCTGCACTAAGGCTGCACCAAGTATCCCATGGGAGACCTTGCCTTGGAGGAAGTGGGAATGGGGCGTGTGTGGAGGGGGAAGGCTGGGGGGCGGGAGGAAGGAGGAGAGGGGAATCTGTGGTTGGTATGTAAAATGAATAGGAAAACTCTTAATAATAATAAAAAAAGAAAAAAATAAAGTAAAATAAAATTAAAACAACTCAAAGGATTAAGTTCCTAAGGCTATAACAATATATAGTTATATCAAATTAAGCCTGAACATTAAGTCTTATGATACTGAAAACTAATATATTCTGACCTGAATGCATTTTGTTGTGGTAGTTTGAATGAGAATTCCGCTGTCAGCTCATTTGTTTCAATACTTGGACTTCAGTTGACAGAGCTGATTAGGAAGGATTAGAGGGCATGGGCTTGTTGGAGGAGATGTGTCACAGGGTGGTCTTTGCGGTTTCAAAAGGCTCATGTCATTTTCCCATTTCAAGCTAGTTCTCTTTACCTTCTGCTTGTGACTTGACATGTGGTTCTCAGCTGTTCCTGCTGCCATGCCTTTGTTCTACCAATCATAGGCTATCATCCTCTAGAACTATATGTCCATTTCAGTGCTTTCTTTCATAAGTTGCCTTGATCATGGTGTTGTATCCCAGCAATAGAAAAGTAACGGATACAGCTGTATACTGTGAGTGACACAAAACACTTTCCTGGCAAGTGGTTACTTTAAATTGTAACTAAAAATCAAGATGTGTTGATCAAAAATGCAATTGTTATGATAATCTTAACTTGTGATGATTTGTGTGTTGCTGAAGTAGTATGTAAATACAGAAAAAGATTTAACCCTTCCTAGACCTAACTTAATTTTTGTGTCTCCAGTATTTTTCTTACTGTGTCAAGTCTCAATATAGTTGACTGGAGACTGCCCTACACGGAAACTGTACACAGAAATCATACTTTCTTCCTGAAATACTACAAAAAACACTATTAAGATGGTCAGTGAACCATACTTATTACTAAAACATCTATCTTAACTGCTTTGTGTGTCCTCTGTATAGCAAAATTAAACTGATATTTTTATTTTCATCTATGTTTCTATCTTAACCATGTTCCTTCCTTATATTTAGGGTTGCCAAGTGCTTTCATAAATAACACTATAGTTTCATTTATAACAAAATTGTTTTGATAAGGAAATGAGTACACCAAGGTATTTTTGCTCTTCCCCCTCAACTTTAGTTATAGACCAAATACTTCAAACAGTGTATGCTCAAAGCCTCCAGATCACTTCTGTAGCTGCTACTCAAGAACTTAGGTATCTATTCCTCTCCTGAAGCCTATACTTGACTCTTCTCAAGGGAATCTGCCCTTTCCCCTTATCAAAAGGCCCACTGATTTTGTTTCACTTTGACTTTAGAATCTGAGTAGAGGTCCCTGAGGCTCTGAGACAAACTCCCCTGCTTTTCCACCTGCAGGGAACTGTATTCTCTAATGCCAGTGACATTGCTTCATACTTGTGAATGACACTCTGTCTTCAAAGATACATTTAAAAGAAACAAAAGAGAAGAAAACATAGAACAAGCACAGACATGATGGTGTGCAACTGTAGTCCCAGCATTTGAAGAACTGAGGCAGGATGACCATGTTTTGGGGGCTAACCTGAATTACATAATGTACTAGGGTACCTGAGGATATAATGCAAGTTCAAGGCCAGCCTGGGATATATAGAAAGTTCAAAACTAAACTGGGCTATCCAGCAAGGCATTATTTTTTTTATTTTTTTCAAGCATTTGAGATTGGACTCAGAGCCTCATACATGCTAGTAAGTTACAACCAGAACACACAGGCTCCATCATGAAGACACAAAACAAACAAAAACAACATAGGACAAAATGAAACATATTCTAATACCACAGCTAAGTTTTTCTGAACACAAGTATCCAATGAGAAGAGGACCACAAAGAAGCTAGATGAAGAACAATAGGGGGAAATGTCTTTCTGGGTTTGTGCATTACTTCCTTTATGCAATTTTATTTAAGATGCTTTTAAAGGTGACAGTGATATTTTTATATGTCTACTGATATAATTATAACATCTTATTTTCTACCCACTTTTATTGCACAACAGAAAATAATTCTAAATTATCATCTTTCACTCAGAATGTGATGATGTGACCGAAAAATAATATGGCCTGGTTTTCAGAGTCCCACACCTGGCTTTCTGAGGACTGGTTAGTAGGTGGGTTCTGACACCTCACAGAGGGGCGCCTCCAGCCTCCAGCCCTGCTATTGGTCAGGTTCTGACCAATAAGGTGGTTGCTAGGTGCCAGGTGGAGAAGAGACGCCCTGCGACCATTTCGTCTGTGTTGTGCGGGAGTGTAGTCAGGCTGTCAATGGAAAGATACCAGCTCTGGTCACCATGGACCCCACTGGATGAGAACTTGCGATGGCTGCGGCACACAACACCAATCCTTTCCTCCAAACACCCGTTTAGGGTTTCTCCTTGTTTCCCAAAGAGCCCTTCTGACTTTGAAGTACAACAATGCTTTCAGGAAGTCTCTGTAGTCTTAGACAGCCCACCGATGGAAACTGGAGAGAGCCCGGAGTTACCTGGCCAATTCCCAAAGCAGGAGACCACTACCAACAAGAATGGATTGGTTAGGAAGCCCCAGCCCGTCCGCCTCATTGGAGTGGATTCTGTCTTTGGCAGGATTATTACAGTCCAGCCACCCAAGTGGACTGGAACCTTCAGAGTTTCAGACACATCAGCCTTCAGCAAAATTATCAGCAAGGAACAAAAATGGCCCATTGGTCTCAAGGAGCCTCAGATTGAGATGACCATGGCTATGTGTAAACAGATGCTACGCTCGATCCTCCTTCTGTATGCGACATACAAAAAGTGCACCTTTGCCCTGCAACACTCCCAGTAAAGAGTCCCCATGTGACCCCTGTACTTCACACCACACTCTATGGTATGTACCTGGAGCTTACACAGATCTGTCCACGTAACTCAGTCTGTAATATCATGCCTGACATTGTGCTCCTCTGTCAAGCTGTGACAATTCCCCACCCTTTCTCTTCAGCATCAGGGCCAACAAACCTGAGCAAGGAAGAACATTTCTGTGGAATGACATTTAAAAGTTAAACTACCATGGACATGGTCATGTGGTAAAGAACAGTTCAACAAACCACATACACCAGGCAATCTAGTGTGAACACACTCAAGCCCCAAAGATAACGAAGAGCTGGGGGCAGAAAAGGAACATTTTAAAAAAGACATGCATGGGTTTTCTGGGTACCAGAAGATGAAGGAATCAAAAATCAAATCTTTGTGTGGGTTAAGGACTAGTTTGAGATCAGCCTTCCATAATCAAACAGATATGACAACAACAAACCCTAATACCAACATGTGTAAAAATATTAACAAATATTAATTTTTATAGCTTGGCAAGGACGAAATTGGTAGCAGCTTTGAGACTGGACTTTTTGGTGGAAGTCAGGAGAGTCCCCATTTTAGTTCCCGGTGTTCAATTTCCAATAAACCACAATTATTTTATTTGAAAAGAGTTTAAAGTTTCTCATTTCAAATTTTAATTTAGTCCTAAAAATATAATTCTTATACAATGAATAGAAAAAAAAAAACCCAGCCGGGTGGGTGGTGGCGCACGCCTTTAATCCCAGCACTCGGGAGGCAGAGCCAGGCGGATCTCTGTGAGTTCGAGGCCAGCCTGGGCTACCAAGTGAGTTCCAGGAGAGGCGCAAAGCTACACAGAGAAACCCTGTCTCGAAAAACAAACAAACAAACAAACAAACAAAAAACCCAAATGGTAGTTTCACTCTATTGTAACTGGGTTCTGTTAAAATTGTGAGTTTAAAAATTGTCCTACAAATGTTGAATATTCTCTAATTGGAGGCTCCTAGCTCCAAATCTTCAAATGTGAATACATAGCCTGTAGTTACTATAGAAACCAGGAAAATAAAATGGGACCATTGCTAGGATAGGAGACTAGCTTTCATGGTACCAGAAGGTACCATGTAAGCTTCCAATGAAGAGAGACAACCAACTGTCCTATCTAGCTATAACAACCATGAACCACATCAGGGGTGGCACCATCCACAATGGGCTGGACCCTCTCATACCAATCATCAATTAAGAAAATGACATACAGGCTTGCCTACATCCTGACCTTATAGAGGCATTTTCTCAATTGAGACTCCCTCATCTCTGATGATTCTAGCCTGTGTCAAGTTGACATAAAACTAGCCAGTACAACTGACACATTGTCATCCTGACACACAAACACATCACTTTTCAGCTAGAACCTTTTCTTTCTCATTTATCCCCATGTTAATATTCATATCACAATATAAAATATAAATAACTTTAAAAGTCCCACAGTCCTTACAAATTCAAACACATCAAAACTCCAGTGTTTTTAAAATAGCCAATCTCTTAAAAATTCAAAATTTTATTATTATTATTATTATTATTATTATTATTATTATTATTACATTCCAACTGCCATCTCCTTGCCCCATCTACTCCTCCTCCATTTCTATTCAGGAAAGCACAGGGCAGGCCTCCCCTGGATATCAACCAAACATGGCATATCAAGTTGCAGTAAGACTAGGCACCTCCCCTTGTATTAAGGCTGGACAAGGTAATCTAGTATGAGGAATAGGGTCACAAAAGCTGTCAAAAGAGTTAGAGGCAGTCCCTCTTCCCACTGTTAGGTGTCCCACAAGAACCGAGGTACACAATTGTAATATATAGAGCCCAGTCAGTCCCATGCAGGTTCCCTGGTTGTCCATTCTGTCCCTGTGAGCACCTCTGAGCCCAGGTTAGTTGATTCTGTGGGTTTTCTTGTGGTGTTCTTGACTCCTCTGTTTCCTACAATCTTTCCTCCCTCTAAAAGTTCAAAGTCTTTGAGCTATAGGCTCCTGTAAAAAATCAAAATTGAATTAAGTAACTTCACACTTCAAGAGGGAAGAACCAGGGCACATTTACAATCTGAACAAGCAAAACCAAACTCCAACAGTATAAATAACTTAATGTCCAATGTCTGGAATTCACACATGAATTTGTGAGCTCCTACAAAGGGCCTGGTTCACTCCTTTGGCTCTGCAGCACACACAGCTTGTCTTCTAAGCTCTGTCAGGCTCTACTCCAAGGCTGCTGTTGTTCTCGGTGGTCATCCTATGGTCCTGGCATCTCTAAATGCTGGAGTCTTCTGCTGCAACTGGGCTGCACTTTCACCAATAGCCTCTCCTGGGCTCTTTTCTTGGTGCCAAGCCTAAGCTTCTCTGCATGACCGATTCAGTCCTGGGCTTTCAACTGCTACTGAGGCTCCACCTTCATCAATGGCCTCTCCTGGTCCCAACAATGCCAAGCCTCAGCTGCTCTCCATGATCCCTTCATGCTTTCAAAACAGGACTGCCTGGGTGATGCTTATACTATCGTGTTCACCTGCCAGCAGAAGGTACGACCTTGGCCATGTCTGGAACACAGCTTCTATGTACTGACTCTCTGGAAACAGTTTCCAGAAGATTTCACCTCAATGATGCCGGGTGCCGGGCTCTCTCTCTCTCTTCTCTCTCTCTTCTCTCTCTCTCTCTCTCTCTCTCTCTCTCTCTCTCTCTCTCTCTCTCTCTCTCTCTCTCTCTCCTCTCTCTCTCTCTCTCTCTCTCTCTCTCTCTCTCTCTCTCTCTCTCTCTCTCTCTCTCTTGTTTATTCATTTATTTTTCATTTTACATATCAACCACAGTTCCCCCTCCCTCCCCTCCTCTGGCTTTCCTCCCACCTTTCCCCCACCCCACCCTCTATTCACTCCTCCAAGATGGTTAAGGCCTCCCATGGGGAGTCAACAGCACATGGCATATCAAGTTGAGGCAAGCCCCTCCCTACTGCATCAAGGCTGAGCAAGGCATCCCAGTTCATGCACCAGGGATAAATTCTAGTCCCACTGCCAGGGGCCCACAAACAGACCAAGCCACACAGCTGTCACCCACACTCTAAGGGCCTAGTTCGGTCCCATGCAGGCTCTCCAGTGGTCAGTACAGGTCCATGAGCTCCCACTAGCTCAGCTCATCTGTCTCTGTGGGTTTCCCCATCATGATCTTGACCCCTTGCTCATATAATCCCTCCTCCCTCTCTTCGACTGGACTCCAGGAGCTCAGCCCAGTGCTTGGCTGTGGATCTCTTCATTTGCTTCCATCAGGTACTGGATGAAGGTTCTATGATGACAATTAGGATAGTCACCAATCTGATCACAGGAGAAGGCCAGTTCAGGCACCCTTTCCACTATTGTAAGTAGTCTTAGCTTTGGTCATCCTGTGGATTCCTGGGAGTTTCCCTAGCACCAGGTTTCTCCCTAACCCCACAATGTCTCCCTCTATCAAGATATCTCTTTCATTGCTCTCCCTCTCTGTCCCACCCCCAAATCGACCATCCTGTTCCCTCATGTTCTCATCCCCCATCAAATCCTCCCTTCCCTCCATGCCCCCAGTTTAGCCAGGAGAACTTATCTATTTCCCCTTCCTAGGGCAATCCATGTGTGTCCCTCTTAGGGTCCTCCTTGTTAGCTTCTCTGGGGCTGTGGATTGTACCGTGGTTATCCTTTGCTTTACTTCTAGTATCCACTTATGAGTGAGTACATACCGTGTTTGTCTTTATGGGTCTGAGTTACCTCACTCAGGATGATTTTTTTCTAGTTCCATCCATTTGCCTGCAAATTTCATGATGTTATTATTTTTTTTAACCGCTGAGTAATACTCCATTGTGTTTTCTTTATACATTCTTCGGTTGAGGGGTATCTAGGTTGTTTCCAGGTTCTGGCTATTAGGAATAATGCTGCTACGAACATAGTTGAGCAAGTGTCCTTATGGTATGATTGAGCACCCTGTGGGTATATGTCCAAGAGTGGTATAGGTAGATTGATTCCCAATTTTCTGAGAAACCGTCACACTGATTTCTAAAGTGGTTATACAAGTTTGTGTTCCCACTAGCAGTGGAGGAGTGTTCCTCTCCAACATAAGCTGTCTTCAGTGTTTTTGATCTTAGCCATTCTGACAGGTATAAGATGATATCTCAGAGTCGTTTTGATTTGCATTTCCCTGATGACTAAGGATGTTGAACAATTCCTTAAATGTCTTTCGGCCATTTGAGATTTCTTCTGTTGAGAATTCTCTGTTTAGATCTGTACCCTGTTTTTTACTTGGATTATTTGGTATTTTGATGTCTAGTTTCTTGAGTTCTTTATATATTTTGGAGATCAGCCCTCTGTCAGATGTAGGGTTGGTGAAAATTTTTTCCCATTCTGTAGGCTGCCATTTTGTCTTATTTACCATGTCCTTTGCCTTACAGAAGCTTCTCAGTTTCAGGAGGTCCCATTTATTAATTGTTGCTCTCAGTGTTTGTGCTACTGGTGTTATATTTAGGAAGTGGTCTTCTGTGCCAATACATTCAAGGCTACTTCCCACTTTGTCTTTTATCAGGTTCAGTGTAGCTGGATTTATGTTGAGGTTTTTGATCCAGTTGGACTTAAGTTTTGTGTATGGCGATAGATATGGATCTATTTGCATTCTTCTACTTGTCGACATCCAGTTATGCCTGCGTCATTTGTTGAAGATACTTTATTTTTTACATTGTACAATTTTGGTTTCTTTATCAAAAATCAGATGTTCATAGATAGGTGTGTGGATTAATGTGAGGGTCTTCAATTCAATTCCATTGATCCGTGTGTCTGTTTTTATGCCAATCCCAAGCTTTTTTTTTTGTTTATTACATTAGCTCTATTGTAGAGCATGAAGTCAGGGATGGTGATGCCTCTGGAAGTTCCTTTATTGTACGGGATTTTTTTTTTTTTTTTTGGAGACAGGGTTTCTCTGTGTAGTTTTGGTGCCTGTCCTGGCTCTTGCTCTGTAGACCAGGCTGGCCTAGAACTCACAGAGATCCGCCTGGCTCTGCCTCCCGAGTGCTGGGATTAAAGGTGTGCTCCACCACTGCCTGTTGTACGGGATTTTTTTCAGGCTATCCTCGAGTCTTTTGTTTTTCCATATGCATTTGAATATTTTTGTTTCAGGGTCCATGAAGAATTGTGTTGGGATTTTGATGGGGATTGCATTCAATCTATAGATTGCTTTTGATAAGATTGCCTTTTGTACTATGTTGATCCTATCTCTCCAAGAGCATGGGAGATCTTTCCATTTTCTGATATCTTCTTCAATTTCTTTCTTCAAAGACTTAAAGTTCTTGTCATACATGTCTTTCACTTGTTTGGTTAGAGTTACCCCAATGTATTTTATATTATTCGTGGCTACTGTGAAGGGTGATGTTTCTGATTTCTTTCTCAGCCCGTTTACCATGAGTATAGAGGAGGGCTACTGATTTTTTTTTTTTAGTTAATCTTGTATCCAGCCATATTACTGAAGGTGTTTATCTGCTGTAGGAGTTTACTGGTAGAATTTTTGAGGTCAGTTATGTATACTATCCTATCACCTGCAAATAGTGAAAGTTTGACTTCTTCCTTTCCAATTTGTATCCCCTTGTTCTCTTTTTGTTGTCTTATTGCTCTAGCTAGAACTTGGAGTACTGTAGTGAATAGATATGGAGAGAGTGAACAGCCTTGTCTTGCTCCCAATTTTAGTGGAATCGCTTTCAGTTTCTCTCCATTTAGTTTGATGTTGACTGCCAGCTTGCTGCATATTGTCTTTATTATATTTAGGTATGTTCCTTGTATTCCTAATCTCTCCAAGGCCTTTATCATGAAGGGGTGTTGGATTTTGTCAAAGGCTTTTTCAGCATCTAATGACATGATCATGTTTTTTTTTCCTTTCAGTTTGTTTATATGGTGGATTATATTAGCAGATTTTTGTGTGTTGAACGATCCCTAAATCTCTGAGATGAAGCCTACTTGACCATGGTGGATGATTTTTTGATATGTTCTTGGATTTGGTTTGCCAGTATTTTATTATTTTTGCATCAATATTCACGAGGAAGATTGGTCTGTAATTCTCTTTCTTTTTTGCGTTTTTGTGTGGTCTGGGTATCAGGGTAATCATAGCCTCATAAAAAGAGCTTGGCAATGTTCCTTCTGTTTCTATTGTGTGGAACAATTTGAGGAGTACTGGTATTAGCTCTTCTTTGAAATTCTGGTAGAATTCTGCACTGAAACTATCTGGCTCTGGCCTTTTTTTTTTGGTTGGGATACACTTAATGACTGCTTCTATTTCCTTAGGTCTATTTAAATTGTTTATCTGGTCTTGATTTAATTTTGTTATGTGATATCTATCCAGAAAATTGTTCATTTCTTTTCGATTTTTCCAATTTTGTGGAGTACAGGTTTTTGAAGTATGACCTAATGATTCTCTGGATTTCCTCAGTGTCTGTTATTATATCTCCCTTTTCATTTCTGATTCTATTAATTTGGATATTCTCTCTCTGCCTTTTGGTTAGTTTGGATAAGGGTTTGTCTATCTTGTTGGTTTTTTCAAAGAACCAATTACTTATTTTATTGATTCTTTGTATTGTTCTCTTTGTTTCTATTTTATTGATTTCAGCTCTCAATTTGATTATTTCTTGGCATCTATTCCTCCTGGGTGAGTTTGCTTCTTTTTGTTCTAGAGCTTTCAGGTGTGCTGTTAAGTTGCTAGTGTGAGATTTCTCCAACTTCTTTATGTAGGCACTTAGTGCTACGAACTTTCCTCTTAGCACTGCTTTCATAGTGTCCCATAAGTTTAGGTATGTTGTGCATTCATTTTCATTGAAATCTAAGAAGTCTTTAATTTCTTTATTTCTTGCTTGACCCAGTGGTGATTTAGTTGAGCATTACTCAGTTTCCATGAGTTCGTACGCATTCTGCAATTTGTGTTGTTGTGTTTTAACTTTAAACCATGGTGAGCAGATAAGATACAGGAGGTTATTCTAATTTTTTTGTATCTATTGAGATTTGCTTTGTGATAGAGTATGTCGTCAGTTTTAAAGAAGGTCCTATGAGGTGCTTAGAAGAAGGTATATTCTTTTGTGTTTGGGTGGAATGTTCTAAAGATGTCTGTTAAGCCCATTTGAGTCATAACATCTGTTAGTTCCCTTATTTCTGTATTAAGGTTATGTCTGGCAGACCTGTCCATTGGTGAGAGTGGAGTGTTGAAGTCTCCCACAATTAGTGTGTGGTGTTTGATGTGTGATTTAAGCTTTAGTAATGTTTAATGTTAAAGTAATGTTTCCTTTACAGATGTCGGTGCCCTTGTATTTGGGGCATAAATGTTCAGAATTGAGACTTCATCTTGATGGATTTTTCCTGTGATGAATATGAAATATTCTTCTCTATCTCTTTTGAATAATTTTAGTTTGAAATCTATCTTGTCAGATATTTGGATAGCTACACCAGCTTTTTTTAGGTCTACTTGATTGGAAAATCTTTTCCCAACCCTTTAATCTGAGGTAATGTCTGTCTTTGAAGTTGAGGTGTGTTTCTTGTATGCAGCAGAAGGACAGATCCTGTTTTCATATCCATTCGGTTAGCCTGTGTCTTTTTATAGGTGAATTGTGTCCATTGATATTAAGGGATATTAATGACCAGTGATTGTTAATTCCTGTTATTTTTTGTTTTTGTTGTTGTTGTTAGTGTGTGTGTTTCCCTTCTTTGGGATTTGCTGGTGTGAGGTTATCTATTGAGGCTTTCGTGGGTATAGCTAAGTTCCCTGGGTTGGAGTTTTCCTTCTAGCACTTTCTGTAGGGCTGGATTTGTGGATAGGTATTGTTTAAATCTGGTTTTGTCATGGAATATCTTGTTTTCTTTGTCTATGCTGATAGAAAGTTTTGCTGGGTATAGTAGTCTGGCCTGGCATCCGTGGTTGCTTAGTGTCTGCATAATGTCGGCCCAGGACCTTCTCGCTTTCAGTGTCTCCATTGAAAAATTGGGTGTAATTCTGATGGGTCTGCCTTTATTTATTTATTTATTTATTTATTTATTTATTTTCGTTTTTCGAGACAGGGTTTTTCTGTGTAGCTTTGCGCCTTTCCTGGGACTCACTTGGTAGCCCAGGCTGGCCTCGAACTCACAGAGATCCACCTGCCTCTGTCTCCTGAGTGCTGGGATTAAAGGCGTGCGCCACCACCACCTGGCTGTGTCTTCCTTTATATGTTACTTGACCTTTTTCATTTGCAGCTCTTAATATTCTTTCTTTATTCTGTATGTTTAGTGTTTTGGTTATTATATGGTGAGGGGACTTTTTTTTTTTTTGGTCTAGTCTACTTCGTGTATCTTCATAGGCATTCCCTTCTTTAGGTTGGGAAAGTTTTCTTCTATGACTTTGTTGAATATATTTTCTGTGCCTTTGAGCTGGTATTTGTTTCCTTCTTCTATCCCTATTATTTTTTGGTTTGGCCTTTTCATAATGTCCTAGATTTCTTGGATGTTTTGTGTTAAGACTTTGTTGGATTTAACATTTTCTTTGACTGATTAACCTATTTCCTCTATCATATCTTCAGTGCCTGAGATTATCTCTTCCATCTTTTGCATTTGTTGGTTATGCTTGCATCTGTAGTTCCTATTCGTTTACCCAGATTTTCTATTTCTAGAATTCCCTCTGTTTCTGTCTTCTTTATTGCTTCTATTTCAATTTTCAAGTCTTAAACTGTTTCCTTCACCTGTTTGATTATTTTTTTCTTGGCCTTCTTTAAGGGATTTATTGATTTCTTCCAATTTTTGGTTTGTCTTTTCCTTGATTTCTTTAAGGGAATTTTTCATTTTCTCTTTAAGGGCCTCTATCATCTTCATAAAGTTATTTTTAAGGTTGTTTTCTTCTGCTTCATCTGCATTGGGCTGTTCAGGTCTTGCTATTGTAGAACCACTAGGTTTTGGTGGTGTCATATTGCTGTTTATGTTGTTGAACATATTCTTAGACTGCCGTCTGGGTTTGGGGTAATTATAAGAACAGGTGTTGATTGTTCTTCCAAGTAGTGCAGGTGGTGCCTGTGCCTCCTGGGGCTGCTCTTCCCCTAATCCAGTGCAGGTGGTGTCTGTACCTCTGTGGGTTGCTGATGCCTTGGGGAATGGTTAGTCAAGGATGATGGGTTCTGTGTGTTTGGGGGGGGCAGAGTGGGACTTGTATGTTACAGGGTCCAATGGGTGGTGGAGGTGGTGGAACGGTCTTGCTGGTCTCTTCTTAATCACTGCTAATTTCTCAGCTTCAGATGACCAGCATTGAATATCCCAGCAAAGCAAAGGTTTCACTTTAGTAGTTCTGGTATTTTGTTAATCATAGCTGTTTTTTAGCCCAGCTAATGAGAACCACAGACTCTTAATTCAAAATAACAAATGGTCTGACAGAGTCTTTAAATTTCCTGTTGAAACTTCCCAAGCCTGGCTTCTATTGCCCTCAACATTCTTATCTTCCAAGCTCCTACAGAACATCTTACCAAGCTTTGAACACTCAGTGGCTTTTGTAGCCCCAAATTCCAAAGTCCTTCCACAATCTTCCTCAAAACAACATAGGCATGTCTGTTACTCCTGGTACCAACTTATGTCTTAGGGTTACTGTCGCTGTGATGAAACATCATGACCAAAGCAACTTGGGGAGGAAAGGGTTTATTCAGTTTACTCTTCCACATCACAATTCATCATCCAAGGAAGTCAGGAGAGAAAGTCAAACAGCACAGGAACCTGGAGGCAGGAGCTGATGCAGAAGCTGTGCAGAGAAGCTGCTTACTGGCTTGCAACCCCTGGCTTGATCAGCCTGCTTTCTTATAGAACCTGGTAACACCAGCTTAGGGATGACAGCACCTGTAATGTGCTAGGCCCTTCCCCATAAATTGCCTATTATGAAAATGTCCTACAGGATAACTGACAGCCTGATCTTATGGAGGCATTTTCTCAATTTAGACTCACTCCTCTGGGATGACTCTAACTTGTGTCAAGTTGACATAAAACTAGCTAGTCCAAATGACATCAATGACAAGCATGGCACAATAACTTTATGGGTGCAACGGTAGCACACATACCTTGGCAGTAACCAATGGGTCTCTGGACCTAAGACCCACTCAACTAGGAAACCATGCCTGGTGCTGGAAACGTAGCCAACTACTCAGTGCTAGTGATCTCATGGATATTGGAGGAGAATCTATAACCACTAATATACTAAACCAGCATAATCCCTAACAACAGTCTATAAACATTTGTGCTTATACCCACAGATAGGTGTAGTCTTCACCCCTTACCAAGGAAACTTCTCTTTCCAAGAGATGGAAATCACTACAGAAACCCCAAAACAGTCAAAACGCAGAGTTGCAAAGCCCAGTCCTAATGAATACATCTATGAAACACTCCCACTTCTAAATATAAGGGATGATTGTGGAAGAGGGGGCAGAAAGATTGTAAAAGTCAGAGGATCAGGGAATTTGCTTTGAGGTGTGTCTCCTAGAAAAATTAGAGGTTATACTCATAAAGTCTCACCAACATGACCCCCAAATGTGCACCAAACAAGAACACCAAGGAACGTGTCAAACTGGATAAGGAAAAGCCGATGACCCTACACAAAGGACTACAGGCAACTGACTAAAAATGGGAACAAGAGAGGAGGCCCTCCCACGGAAGAGCACACCAATTGTCAAATGGTTGGTCAGCCCTTGTACATACATACAAGTAACATATTGACTCCACAGGTTACATTTGGGAATATATATGTATGTACAAATACATATATGGAATGCAATAACAATTGATGAAAAAAAGGAGACCATTAATTTGAAGGAGAGCAGGGAGGGGTGCCTGAGAAGGATTGGAAGAAGGGAAGAGAAGGGAGAGATTTGTAATTAAACTAATCTCAAAAATCAACAAAAAACCAAAAACCTGTTTTAATAAAGCACAAAATTTTTCACTGAGGGCACTAATCTCTTATTAATTGCAGATAATTTTTCAGCCCCAGCTGATTAGCAAACACAGATTCTAAATCCAAAATATTACCCGAACTACCTTTAGTTATGTTTTTCTTTAAGTCCTTGTTTCACTCTGAAACTCCACAAGTCAGGACTCCACAGTCCTCATTTATCTTGGTATTACTGTCTTTCAGGCACCCACTAGAATGCACCATTAAGAGCAGAGCACTCCATGACTTTCCAAGCTCAGAGTTCCAAACACATCTACAATCCTCCAGTAAAACAAATGTTCAGAGGTCCATTGCTGCAACACTCCTCTTCTCCCAGAATTCCTCAAGAAGAATTGTGAAATGACTTTTTAAAAAAATCTTAGAACAACAATAATTATGCAAATCTTTACCTATATGGTATATTATGAACCTTTCTGTGTTACAAATGAAACAATGGACAAAATTTACAACTGATATTTTGGGAGAAGATATTTGCAATGTTCCAATGAAGGCCTTGTGTCAAAATGCACAAGAAATAACTTGAAATCATCATCAATAATAACAACAAAAGTAGAAAAGTCCACTGAAAATATCATTACATTAGGAATAGGGGAGGGGCTTATGAGGCCACACCCTCCCTAAAGGACAGTTGGCAGTTAACAGTCACTCCAGCAAAGTGTATCATTTTTCTTTAGTGTTACAGCCACTGAAAAGTAGTACAGTCTCACTCATGATCATGCAACCAACTCTAATTAAACTTGTGGACACACAGATATGAAAGTTGGAAGCAGATTTCTTGGAAAGAAGTGTTTTAGTAGAAATGGGAAGGGAATATGAGAAGGTAATGGTAATGGGAATTCTTAAAATTCACTATCTAAATGTACGAAACTGTCACACAATAAACAAAGAAAATATCAGGCTAAAGATGAAAGGAAGTAAGGAAATAAAAACACAAGGAAACTGAAACACTCAACCAAACGAAGAGATACTTGTATTTATCTGTAAACAGAAGATATAAATTACAAACAATAAAGAAATAGAAATTCATCAAATAGGCAAAGTGATGGATGAATCTGGATGATGGGTAATACTGAACTGTTGTTTGGATAATATGAAGTAATGCTCTGTGGGAATGTAGATAAAATGAAGGCATTTTGGTCAAGTGGTGTTTGTGTTTGTGTCTATATTGTTATAACAGGACTATATTGAGATGTTAACTTCAGTTTTATTGGAGGAGGAAGTTGAAGGTCATGTAGTTGTCCATCATTGGGAAAATAGTAATGAGGGCAGAGGTACATGATGAAATATTATACATTAACATGATTCAGCCATGGAGTTCATAGAACAACTTGGAACCTATTTTTTCCAGTAATAATGCGGTGGTCATAAAAATTATAATAGTTGAAATGAGATCCATTTTGTTAAGTTATACACACACACACAAAAAAAAAAAGCACTGTGTTTTTTCTAAGATACATTAGATTTTGTGCCTCCTGAATTAAAAAAGTTCCTTTTCTTCTCCGGTGCGTCTGTGTTAGTAAAATTCCACTGCAAATGCTTTTCTATGTTGTT
Source organism: Peromyscus eremicus (assembly GCF_949786415.1). Classification (NCBI taxonomy): domain Eukaryota; kingdom Metazoa; phylum Chordata; class Mammalia; order Rodentia; family Cricetidae; genus Peromyscus; species Peromyscus eremicus. The sequence goes on along the minus strand of NC_081439.1, from coordinate 22,332,774 downwards.
GTGAAAAGTAACAAAACACAAAAATTTCTCATAAAAATAAGAGTTAGGGGGCTGGAGAGATGTCTCAGTGGTTAAGAGCATTGGCTGCTCTTCCAGAGGAACCAGATTCAATTTTCAGCTCCCACATGGCAGCTCATATCCCTTTGTAACTGCAGCTCCAAGGGATCTGATGCAGTTTTCTGGCCTCTGTGGGCACTAGGCATGAATGCGGTATCCAGTTACATATGTTGGCAAAGCATTCATACATTTTAAGTTAAATTAATTAAAAATAAAGATAGGAATTGGAGAAGAGGGAGTAGGAGTGAATTTAATAAAAAACACATTGTATACATTCATGAAATTCTCAAACACTAATAAAACATATTTAAATATTTAAATATAAGCATGCATATTTGAAAGTACTTTGGTTTGGGTCAGTATAGAAGAATGCTCTAGACAGGTGAGTGCCCTAGCTTGCCCCCGACCCCATCCCTGGGCACCAGCCACTCCGGGGAAGACCTGCCCAACTTGGGCCCAGGTTCTGGACCCCGGGCAGGTGCCCTTCTACCCCAACCGGGAAGGATCCCCTTCTCCAAGACCCCTGGCAGACCCTGCAGTCTCCACGCCCTGCCCCCACGCCCATCTGCCTGAGCCCCAAGCCTCTTCCTGAGACTTAGAGGCCGGCCCCCAGCTCCCATCTTGCCCAGGACTTCCCTTCTGAAGCACAGGTGAGTGCCCTAGCTTGCCCCCGACCCCATCCCTGGGCACCAGCCACTCCGGGGAAGACCTGCCCAACTTGGGCCCAGGTTCTGGACCCCGGGCAGGTGCCCTTCTACCCCAACCGGGAAGGATCCCCTTCTCCAAGACCCCTGGCAGACCCTGCAGTCTCCACGCCCTGCCCCCACGCCCATCTGCCTGAGCCCCAAGCCTCTTCCTGAGACTTAGAGGCCGGCCCCCAGCTCCCATCTTGCCCAGGACTTCCCTTCTGAAGCACAGGTGAGTGCCCTAGCTTGCCCCCGACCCCATCCCTGGGCACCAGCCACTCCGGGGAAGACCTGCCCAACTTGGGCCCAGGTTCTGCTCCCCGGGCAGGTGCCCTTCTAGCCCCACTGGGAAGGATCCCCCTCTCCAAGACCCCTGGCAGACCCTGCAGTCTCCACGCCCTGCCCCCACGCCCATCCGCCTGAGCCCCAAGCCTCTGCCTGAGACTTAGAGGCCAGGCCCCCCAGCTCCCATCTTGCCCAGGACTTCCCTTCTGAAGCACAGGTGAGTGCCCTAGCTTGCCCCCGACCCCATCCCTGGGCACCAGCCACTCCGGGGAAGACCTGCCCAACTTGGGCCCAGGTTCTGGACCCCGGGCAGGTGCCCTTCTACCCCAACCGGGAAGGATCCCCTTCTCCAAGACCCCTGGCAGACCCTGCAGTCTCCACGCCCTGCCCCCACGCCCATCTGCCTGAGCCCCAAGCCTCTTCCTGAGACTTAGAGGCCAGCCCCCAGCTCCCATCTTGCCCAGGACTTCCCTTCTGAAGCACAGGTGAGTGCCCTAGCTTGCCCCCGACCCCATCCCTGGGCACCAGCCACTCCGGGGAAGACCTGCCCAACTTGGGCCCAGGTTCTGGACCCCGGGCAGGTGCCCTTCTACCCCAACCGGGAAGGATCCCCTTCTCCAAGACCCCTGGCAGACCCTGCAGTCTCCACGCCCTGCCCCCACGCCCATCTGCCTGAGCCCCAAGCCTCTTCCTGAGACTTAGAGGCCGGCCCCCAGCTCCCATCTTGCCGTGGATTTCCCATCTGGAGGAGAGAGAGAGAGAGAGAGAGAGAGAGAGAGAGAGAGAGAGAGAGAGAGAGAGAGGAGAGCACCCATCCTCCCCCGGACTTCCCTTCTGAACAAGAGCTTCCATCCTGCCCCGGACTTCCAATTTGGACAAGAGAGCTCCCATCTGGACAAGAGAGAGAGACTTCCTGAATCTGTCAGCTCTGAACCAAGTGTGCGGATAAGGCCAGGAACGAACCACAAGGAGATGGGCAGACGTCAAGGCAGAAACACATACAACAAAATGAATAGTAATACACCATCACCAGGCCCTAGCCCTCCTCCAACACCTAGACCTGAACATCAGAAATTGGAAGAAGCAGAAGAAAATAGCCTTATGAATGTCATCATGAAGAAGCTAGAGGCTCATGTAGAGGAAAAGACAAAAAAATGTGAAGAACGCTGTAAACAACTAGAGGAAAGGGCAAACAAATTAGAAGAAATCAATAAAGTCCTGGAAGAGAACAATAAAATACTGAAAGAAAATCAAGAAAAATCAATGAAACAAATGAAGGAAACAGTCCAAGACCTGAAAAAGGAAATAGAAAAAATGAAGAAGACACAAACAGAGGGAATGCTGGAAATAGAAAATCTGAGAAAACGATTGGGAACTTCAGATGCAAGTATAATCAACAGAATGCAAGAGATGGAAGAGAGGATCTCTAGCGTTGAAGATACAATAGAAGAAATAGATTCATCAGTCAAAGAAAACACTAAAGTCAACAAAGTCATGAACCAAAATGTCCAAGAAAGTTGGGACACCATGAAAAGACCAAACCTACGAATAATAGGGGTAGAAGAAGGAGAAGAATACCAACTCAAGGGCACAGAAAATATATTCAACAAGATCATAGAAGAAAACTTTCCCAACTTAAAGAAGGAAATGCCTATGAAGATACAGGAAGCCTATAGAACACCAAACAGACTAGACCCCCAGAAAAAGTCCCCTCGCCACATAATAATTAAACAATTAAACGTACAGAATAAAGAAAGAATATTAAGAGCAGCAAAGGAAAAAGGCCAAGTGACATATAAAGGCAAACCTATCAGAATAACACCCGATTTCTCAATGGAGACTTTGAAAGCCAGAAGGTCCTGGACAGATGTAATGCAGACATTAAGAGACCATGGATGTCAGCCTAGACTAATATACCCAGCAAAACTTTCAATCGTCATAGATGGAGTGAACAAGACATTCCATGACAAAGCCAGATTTAAACAATATTTATCCACAAACCCAGCCCTACAGAAAGCACTAGAAGGAAAATTCCAACCTAAGGAAGTCAGATACAACCTCGAAAACACAGGCAATAGATAAAGCCACAGCAGTAGACCCCAACGAAGAAAAGTACACACACATCACCACCAAAAAATAACAGGAATGAACAATCACTGGACATTAATATCCCTCAATATCAATGGACTTAATTCACCTATAAAAAGACATAGGCTTACAGAATGGATACGAAAGCAGGACCCATCTTTCTGCTGCATACAAGAAACACATCTCAAATTCAAAGATAGACACTACCTAAAAATAAAAGGCTGGGAAAAGACTTTCCAATCAAACGGTCTTAAGAAACAAGCGGGTGTAGCCATCCTGATATCCAGCAAAATAGACTTCAAACTAAAATCAATCAAAAGAGATCAAGAAGGGCATTACATACTCATCACAGGAAAGATCCACCAAGATGAAGTCTCAATTCTGAACATTTATGCCCCAAACACAAGGGCACCCACATATGTAAAAGAAACATTATTAAAGCTTAAATCACATATAAAACCCCACACATTAATAGTGGGAGACCTCAACACCCCACTTTCACCACTGGACAGATCCCCCAAATCGAAACTTAACAGAGAAATAAAGGACTTAATTGATGTCATGACTCAAATGGACTTAATCGACATCTACAGAACATTCCATCCTAACAAAAAAGAATATACCTTCTTCTCAGCACCCCATGGAACCTTCTCTAAAATCGACCACATACTTGGTCACAAAGCAAATCTAAACAGATACAAAACAATTAGAATAACCTCCTGTGTTCTATCAGACCACCATGGTCTAAAGTTGGATTTCAACAACAACAAAAACTACAGAAAACCTACAATCTCATGGAAACTGAACAATACCCACCTGAATCACCAATGGGTTAAGGAAGAAATAAAGAAAGAAATTAAAGACTTCCTAGAGATCAACGAAAATGAAGACACCACATATCCAAACCTATGGGACACTATGAAAGCAGTACTAAGAGGGAAATTCATAGCACTAAACGCCCACATAAATAAGCTGGAGAAATCTCACACTAGTGACTTAACAGCACACCTGAAAGTTCTAGAACAGGAAGAAGCAAAGTCTCCCAGGAAAAATAGATGCCAGGAAATTATCAAAGTGAGAGCTGAAATCAATAAAATAGAAACAAAGAGAACAATACAAAAAATTAATGAAACAAAGAGTTGGTTCTTTGAGAAAATCAACAAGATAGACAAGCCCTTATCCAAACTAACCAAAAGACAGAGAGAGAGCATCCAAATCAACAAAATCAGAAATGAAAAGGGGGACATAACAACAGACATTGAGGAAATCCAGAGAATCATCAGGTCATACTTCAAAAACCTCTATTCCACAAAACTGGAAAACCTAAAAGAAATGGATAATTTTCTGGATAGGTACCACATACCTAAATTAAATCAAGACCAGATAAACTATTTAAATAGTCCAATAACCCCTAACGAAATAGAAACAGTCATTAAAAGTCTCCCAACCAAAAAAAGCCCAGGACCAGATGGTTTCAGTGCAGAATTCTACCAGATCTTCAAAGAAGAGTTAATACCAATACTCTCTAAATTGTTCCATACAATAGAAACAGAAGGAACATTACCAAACTCCTTCTATGAGGCTACAATTACCCTGATTCCCAAACCAAACAAGGATACAACAAAGAAAGAGAACTACAGACCGATCTCCCTCATGAACATTGATGCAAAAATACTCAATAAAATACTGGCAAACAGACTCCAAGACCACATCAAAACAATTATCCACCATGATCAAGTAGGATTCATTCCAGGGATGCAAGGATGGTTCAACATACGAAAGTCTGTCAATGTGATACACCATATAAACAAACTCAAAGAAAAAAACCACATGATCATCTCACTAGATGCTGAAAAGGCATTTGACAAAATCCAACACCCCTTCATGATAAAGGTCTTGGAGCGATCAGGAATACAGGGAACATACCTAAACATAATAAAGGCAATTTACAGCAAGCCAACAGCCAACATCAAATTAAATGGAGAGAAACTCAAAGCAATTCCACTAAAATCAGGAACGAGGCAAGGCTGTCCGCTCTCCCCATACTTATTCAATATAGTACTTGAAGTTCTAGCCAGAGCAATAAGACAACATAAGGAGATTAAGGGGATACAAATTGGAAAGGAAGAAGTCAAGCTTTCCCTATTTGCAGATGACATGATAGTATACTTGAGCAACCCCAAAGATTCCACCAAGGAACTGATACAGCTTATAAACACCTTCAGCAACATAGCAGGATACAAGATCAACTCCAAAAAATCAGTAGCCCTCCTATATACAATGGACAAAAAAGCGGAGAAGGAAATCAGAGATACATCACCCATTACTATAGCCACAAATGACATAAAATACCTTGGGGTAATACTAACCAAGCAAGTGAAGGACCTATATGACAAGAACTTTAAGTCCCTGAAAAAAGAAATTGAAGAAGATGTCAGAAAATGGAAAGATCTCCCATGCTCATGGATAGGCAGAACTAACATAGTAAAAATGGCAATCTTACCAAAAGCAATCTACAGATTCAATGCAATCCCCATCAAAATACCAACACAATTCTTCACAGACCTGGAAAGAATAATACTCAACTTCATATGGAAAAACAAAAAACCCAGGATAGCCAAAAGAATCCTGTACAATAAAACAACCTCTGGAGGCATCACGATCCCTGACTTCAAGCTGTACTATAGAGCTACAGTAATAAAAACAGCTTGGTACTGGCATAAAAACCGACATGTGGACCAATGGAATCGAATTGAAGACCCTGATATTAATCCGCACACCTATGAACAAATAATTTTTGACAAAGAAGCCAAAAGTGCACAATGGAAAAAAGAAAGCATCTTCAACAAATGGTGCTGGCAAAACTGGATATCAACATGTAGAAGGCTGCAAATAGATCCATATCTATCACCGTGCACAAAACTTAAGTCCAAGTGGATCAAGGACCTCAACATAAATCCAGCTACTCTGAACCTGCTAGAAGAGAAAGTAGGAAGTAGTCTTGAACACATTGGCATAGGAGACCACTTTCTAAATAGAACACCAGTAGCACAGACACTGAGAGAAACAATCAATCAGTGGGACCTCTTGAAACTGAGAAGCTTTTGTAGGGCAAAGGAAACGGTCAACAAAGCAAAGCGACAGCCTACAGAATGGGAAAAGATCTTCACCAATCCCACATCTGACAGAGGACTGATATCCAGAATATATAAGGAACTCAAGAAATTAGACATCAAAATGCCCAACAGTCCAATTAAGAAATGGGCTATAGAACTAAACAGAGAATTCTCAACAGAGGAAACTCAAATGGCTGAAAGACATTTAAGGAATTGCTCAACATCCCTAATCATCAGGGAAATGCAAATCAAAACAACTCTGAGATACCACCTTACGCCTGTCAGAATGGCTAAGATCAAAAACACTGAAGACACCTTATGCTGGAGAGGATGTGGAGCTAGGGGAACTCTCCTCCACTGCTGGTGGGAATGCAAGCTTGTACAACCACTTTGGAAATCAATATGGCGATTTCTTAGAAAATTGGGAATCCATCTCCCCCAAGATCCAGCTATACCACTCTTGGGCATATACCCAAGGAATGCTCAACCACACCACAAGAGCACTTGTTCAGCTATGTTCATATCAGCGTTGTTTGTAATAGCCAGAACATGGAAACAACCTAGATGCCCTTCAACTGAAGAATGGATAAACAAAATGTGGTACATATACACAATGGAATACTACTCAGCAGAGAAAAACAATGACATCATGAGGTTTGCAGACAAATGGATGGATCTAGAAAAAATCATCCTGAGTGAGGTATCCCAGACTCAGAAAGACAAACATGGTATGTACTCACTCATAACAGGATACTAGATGTGGAACAAGGATGACTGGACTGCTACTCACATCACCAGGCAGGCTACCTGGAAAACAGGACCCCAAGAAAGACACAGGGATCGCCCAACGACAGAGAAATGGAATGAGATCTACATGAACAGCCTGGACAGGAGTGGGGGTAGTGAAGGGCGAGGGTCGAGGGAAAGAGAGCTTGGGTGAGTGGGAGATCCCAGCTGGATCAAAAACAGAGAGGGAGAACAAGGAATAGGAGACCATGGTAAATGAAGACCACATGAGAATAGGAAGAAACAAAGTGCTAGAGAGGCCCACAGAAATCCACAAAGATACCCCCACAACAGACTGCTGGCAATGGTCGAGCGACAATCCGAACTGACCTACTCTGGTGATGGGATGGCCAAACACCCTAATTGTCGTGCTAGAAACCTCATCCAACTACTGATGGACCTGGAGGCAGAGATCCATGACTAGGCCCCAGGTGGATCTCTGGGAGTCCAATTAGCGAGAATGAGGAGGGTTTATATGAGAGAGAATTGTTGAGACCAAGGTCGGATAAAGCACAGAGACAAATAGCCAAACAAACGGAAACACATGAAATATGAACCAATGGCTGAGGGGTCACCAACTGGATCAGGCCCTCTGAGTGGGTGAGACAGTTGATTGGCCTGATCTGTTTGGGAGGCATCCAGGCAGTGGGACCGGGTCCTGTGCTCATTGCATGAGTTGGCTGTTTGAAACCTGGGGCCTATGCAGGGTCCCTTGGCTCAGCATGGGAGGAGGGGACTGGACCTACCTGGACTGAGTCCACCAGGTTGATCTCAGTCTGTGGGGAAGGCTTTGCCCTGGAGGAGATTGGAATGGGGGGCGGGCTGGGGGGAAGGTGAGGGGGGCGGGAGGGGGGAGAACAAGGGAATCTGTGGCTGATATGTAGAACTGAATTGTATTGCAAAAAAAAAAAAAATCCCAAATGGCAAAAAAAAAAAAAAAAAAAAAAAAAAAAAAAAAAAAAAGAAGAATGCTCTATAGAATAAATTGATTAAATATTTAATTAGATATATAAATTATATATATTTTTTTCTGGAGAGAGCAATCAACATGTCTCCATGTCTACCTCTCCTTATAATATCCCTTTTAGAAAACTTGTCTGCTTTGGTAGCCTACTTAGAAGAGCACAGTAAGAAGGAAAGCCAGCATGATGGATGTAGCCTGCTGTGTGCATTGTTTTGCTTTTGCAGTCACTGTGACTGCTTAGCCCTGTCCAATGGAGGGGAATCGATACTAAGAAAGCTGAAGAAGAGCTATTCCTTTTTCAACTTTCATACCTAGACAGGCATCCTAGTGATGTTCACATGTCTGGACAAAAAACATAGCTACAAGAATGCTTTTTATAGTAATGTTGTTTGGTAGCAAAAAATTGTAAACAGTTTGAACATCCACTAATAAGAGTATAAATTTACTTTGCAATACACTACTATGAAGCAATGAAAATAAGTGATTGTGAACTATGTCCATCAAAAAGTATAGATTAATGTTAAATAATAAACTGATGTTAAATAATAAAATCAAGGATTGGTAGGATATGTCTGTTTACACACAGTTTTACAAATATGTTTAACAACACTGTATGTTATTAGACGAGCACATAATTTAATGGGGATTATATTAAGTACTGTTTGGAGCTATCATAAAAACAAAACCAAGTGTGTTGATTTCTGAGGAGGGAGAAGCATGAAGTAGGGAAGAATATTCCAGCTCTCTCTCTGATGATGATTTTTATAAAAGCAAGAGCCAAACCAACAGCTGACAGGATCTGATAAAAGTGATAGGTGTAAACACAGGAACTGATGGAAAAGAATGCATGCTTCAACTATGTCACACTGATATCGCAATGTCAACAGATGCTCCATGAAGGAGATTCATGAGCAGAGTCACCCACAAATCTGTATATGTAAACCTATATGATGGTCCTGGCTTGATGTCAACACAGGCCATGGCCACACCATTGCTAAGGATCAGAAAAGTGTCAGAGCACAGCTCTACATGCAATACAGGATTTCATGAAAATAACCTAGCTCACTGCTCTGAATCAATACCTATGAATAACTAATAATTTTCTGTTTGGTGGATACAGCAGACAATGGTAAGAGAGAAAAAAAATAAAAAGGAACAGAAGGAAAACAACCTTGAATTAAAGAAAGACACAAGCTTCTAAGGGAAAAGAGCAGGCAGATACCAGGCAAAAAGAAGAAGGAAAATTCTAGACTTCAAAACAATTTTGCAAAACTGAGACTTTTGAATATCTTTTTGGTGAGGATGGAGAATACCAGTAGAATAATAATAACTCATCAAATTGATGCAAATGGACGCTGGGACAATGGCATTCATATGATTTTTAATTCTGGAATCCTATACGCAGTGAAATTATCAGTTAAACATGGGCAAAGCAAAGTTATTTTCAAACTGCAAGAATTCAAAAAAGGTTACATTCTGCATAATTTTTATGAGAAAATTCCCCTAGGTAGTACCTGGTATAGAAACTTCAGGCTCTATTCTGAGAATGGAGGAGGGGGCAGTTCCAGCATAGTATTTGTACCGATTAAAACCAGGTTCATACTAGAAATGAAAGTTGAAGGCTCCAGGAAGAGCTTATTTCATGGAACAGATAACACAAATAGAATGCTGGATCATGTTGATGTCTCACATAGCTCCTCAGTGGTGTCTCACGTAGCTCCTGTTTGCCTCAAAATCTACAGGTGACAAGGATGACCTTGAACTTCCAATTGGCCTGCCTTGACCTCCCCAGTGATTATATTACAGGAAAGAACCACCAAGTGCAGTTTTATGCCAGGCTTGGCATGTAGCTTAGCTGGGTAGAATGCTTGTCTATTATTCAAAATGATCTGGATTTGATCCCTAGTACTGCAAACACCAGTATGGTGATGCATGGTAGTGCAGGCAAGAGAATCAGAAGCTTAAGGTCATCCTCAGCTATATAACAAACTCAAAGTTAGCCTGGGCTATGAAAAGTACATATGCTCAATTGATGGTGGTTGCAGATTTCTTTCTTCTTTTCGTTTTTTTTTTTTTTTTTTTTTTTTTTTTGCTAACCCTACGGTTGAGAGGAGAATCATTTCCTTTTGCTTAAAACTGCCTTGCTTTGATAACTCCAAAAGTCACTCAATAACCATCTAGACTAGGAGGGATGATGCCTCAGAGCTTCTGCCTGGCTATCTTGGGATGCTCAGACTGAGATGTTCTGTTTTGGGGAGCCATTCACCATATAAGAAATGCTGGTTTTTCTCAATGCTGTGCTGGGAGAAAGCCAAGCCTCAGGGAAATGACCCTAGGTTTGACAGGTTTGATAGATCCAGCTGGTCTTTCAGTCCAATGGTAGCCATGTGAAAAGAATTAACAGACCCGTGTCAAGCTGCAGTAGATTCTGACTCCATCATCACTTGATTGCATGTCCTTGGGAGACTCCATGTGAGGACTATCCAGCTGAGCCCATTGCTACCCCTAGGAGGCTTGACAGTAACTGATTCTTTTTCTTTTTTTTTTCTTTTTTTTTTTTGAGACAGGGTTTCTCTGTGTAGCTTTGTGCCTTTCCTGGAACTCATTCTAGCCCAGACTGGCCTCAAACTCACAGAGATCTGCCTGGCTCTGCTTCCTGAGTGTTGGGATTAAAGGTGTGTGCCACCAATGCCAGGCTTAGTAACTGATTCTTTAAGCTTCCACATCTTGGGCTGCTTTTCATTGGTTGTTGCTTTTGTTTTGGCAATGCTGGGGCCTTGAACTCGGGGCCTTTCACATACTAAATAAATGCTCTACAGTGTGAAGCTTGATCCTAATTAGTCTTAACAATAAAAACCTGGAGTCAGATATTAGGGTGAAAGTTGAAAGATCAGAGAAGCAGAGCAGCAGCCACTAGAGACTTCTATGAAATCTCAGACTGAATGGTGGGCCGAGATCCTGTTTCTACCCACCTTATATTCCTGTCTCTACCTCCCTAGTGCTGGAATTAAAGGCATGCACCACCACCACCTGGCTCTGTTTCTCTTTTAGACTTTTTCAATTTTGTGTAGCTCAGGGTGGCCTTGAACTCCTGATCTTCCTGCTTCCTCCTCTCAAGTGCTGGGATTAAAGGTGTGTGCCACCACTGCCTGGCCTTTATGGTTAACTAGTGGCTAGCTCTACCCTCTGATCTCCAGGCAAACTTTATTTGTCAGAACACAAACAAAAGATCATACAATAGCTGAGCAACATCTTTGGTCTTTGGGATGGTTTCTAATGTATCAGTAGATATGCACAGTGTGTTTTCATTTTCTCAGTACAAAAAGGAAAATCTACAGAAACTCAAGGAACACTTTAAAAGCAACCTAGCAAGTATGCATTCAGGTACAAGGAATTAAAACATGCCGTGATTTTGAGAAACTGATATACTTTCATCTAACAAATTAAAATAGCATCAATTATAGTTCAGTTCAATGAACATTATTTTAAATGACCCAGAAACCATGATATTGTGTGTGTAGAATTCTTGTAGCCTAATGATAATCGTGACAGAAATATTGATTATTGGACTAAGGAAACCTAAATCAAAGTACAGATGACTCCTTTTTCATCAGGAAAAGGAAAATATTATCTACCTACACATGGAAGGCACCACATAGTCAAACTCTCCATTTGGAAGGAGTTTCAGTTAAGAAGGACTCCAAGAAGCAAACACACTGAAACTTTGTTAGGTAATATGGTATAGAAAACTGCCTTCCTATAGCATATATAGATTAAACGAACTTCCGATTGTATCCCATCTACAGGGACCAAATTCCTTCCTTTTCCCTTCAATCTGCCTTCCTCAAAGTTCAGTGATAATGACAATATGACATGGTCATATAGCAATACCAACACATTTTCATATTAGGGAGAGTTACCACGTTGAAGAATTTCAGTCACAGTAAATTTATGATGGGAAAACATCCACTTTAATTGATTGCCTTATTCAATAATCAAAGTAGTCTGGAAGATACCTCTTCTGCAGATATTATACACTTTTGTAACTGTCAGACATTGAGGTTTCTTTGGTTGTTTTGTTATGAACAAATATAAGTGAATTGTCCCCCCACCTACCAGTCACATTCCATCTACTTTGATATCTCTCTCTTTTTTTTTTTTTTTTTTTTTTTTTTTTTTTTTTTGGTTTTTCGAGACAGGGTTTCTCTGTGTAGCTTTGTGCCTTTCCTGGAACTCACTCTGTAGCCCAGGCTGGCCTCGAACTCACAGAGATCCACCAGGCTCTGCCTCCCGAGTGCTGGGATTAAAGGCGTGCGCCACCACCGCCCGGCTATTTTGATATCTCTTGTGGAACGATACTGAAATTCTTTTGGAAATATTAATCAAAGTCTTTCTGTGTAGATTTAACTTTTACAATGTAGTTTAAATGATTTAACTTACAAGACAATGTATAATGGCATGAAGGGTTGTGGTTCTTAACTTGTACCTGTTAATCAGTCAGCATGCAAGTCTCCAATTTGAGCATGCTTTAGAATTATGTGGAAGATATGCTGAGTCACAGATGTCAGGATACTACCCAGTTCCTTTGGTTTTGGATGAAGCCCAGTGGTTGTCATAGCCACCATGTTCCTAGATAATACTGATACTATTAGTTGAGGGGCCACATTTTGAGATCCACTACCTCACAGTAGTGAATTTAGTTAATTGTATTTTCCTTCCATGCCTAGGGCTTTTTGGTCTACCCCATGGAAGAGTTCTGGATAACCTCATGATGTTTTTGGTTATTTGTTTGTGTGCATGTGTATGTGTGTGCACACATGGAGATCAGAATTCAACTTTAGTGTCTGTCCTCAAGTGTTACCCACTTCATCATTTGGAAGAGTGTCTTTCACTGCTGTGAAGGTTGCCAGATAAGCTCACTGGGCAGCCAGTGAGCCTCAGAGATCCTGTCTGCCTCCACCTCCCCATTTCTGAGATTACCATGCCCAACTTTTACACTGTGGCTTCTGAGGATTGAACTCAGGTTACCTGGCTCTTTACTAACTGAGATTTCTTCCTAGTCCAACTTCATGTTTTTTTGTGAAGGCAATTGACCATGCTGTTTCTTTGGCTACATTGGTTTAAGTAGATGTTATCCTAATCACCACAGAAAATATTACTAATAATGACAATATTAATTATGTAAATGGAGAGAAATGGTGGCTTAGAATAGAAAGGAGTAAAGAAATGGTGGGTGGAGGGAAGGAGATGATGGGGACACAAAATGCTTCATTTCTCATAGGTGAGAAATCAAAGAGATTCCCTAATGATGACTGAACAAAAAAAACCAAAAATGTAATGATATAATATGAGCTAAAGAAATAGTGGAGACTATAATGTAATGACGTTTCCATGGAATACTTGTTAGGGGAGGAGAAGATAAAGTGAGGGATGATATAAATAAGTTATTTAATTATTTTTCAAGGGCAATTGTCAAAAATCATTCCAAAGTCAGCAAGCCATGAAGTTGGATTAAGTATATCTATGAAAAATTACACAAAGAAACTGAAGATACAAACTGGGGCCAGGTTGGGCTAGAATATGTGCTTAGCATGCTGAGGTCCTTGGTTCTAAGGCAAGAATCACCAAATAAGGAACACTAACAACAACAAGAAACCAGATGAATTAGGACTGATGGTGGCATGGAAGATGGTTGATTGTTATGAGTTCTTTGGTGGAGTTGGTTTATTTTGTGTGTGGGAGGATTGTGCCGTGGCACGTGTATGTGGGGTTAAAGGACAGCTTGTAGGAATCTGTTCTCTCCTTCACCCTGTGGGTCCCAGGGATTGAACTCAGGTCATCAAGCTTGGAGGTAGGAATTGCTGTCCACTGAATCATCTCATTGGCTGGCCTCCTTTTGTGAAATTTAACTGAAAACAACCACAATCTACATACTGGTATTTCTTTTATTAAAAACAAGTAAGCAGGCTACTGGATTTAAAAATACAAAGGAAAAGTGAAATTAATTTTTTAGACAATGTTTCACTAGGTAGATCACTTGGCCTTAACCTTGCAGCACTTCTCCTGCCTCAAGCTCCTGAGCCTGGTGAGTTCAAATTTCAAGTCTCACTGACATGTATGATTTGGGGGTAAGTTGTTTGGAGTCTGTAGCCTCAATTTTCTTTCTTAAAAGTTGGGAAAGTAATTTATCAGAGATTGTCCTGAGAATTTGAGGTAATAATTATGCATGAAGATCATTTAACACAGTATTTAGTGTAATAAAGAAATAATTTTGGCTACTGTTACTATGACCATCATTATAATCATACTTGCAACAGACTGGCAGCTGGATTGGCAGGAGTAGGAGCTATAAATAAAATGGAGGCAGAAAAGCCAAATCTGGTCTTGCATGGCTTACTGAATGACATGCTACAGTATACTTATTTACTTCCTGTGCAGTAGCACATGTGAGTGTCTGGATTACTTTTGTAAATAAATCAAATGTGTACTAGAGATAGAATACTCTTTTTCTGTAAATATGATTCAATAATATACTTAATATAACTTCATCAGGTGTGGTGGCTCACATCTACCATCCCAGCATTTGCAAGGCAGAGGCAGGATGATTGCTATGAGTTTTGTGGGAGCTTGGGCTAGCTATTGAATTCTAGGCCATGCTGGGCTACAGGGTGAGACTTTGTTTCATCTTCCCACTCACTGTAGCTTGATAGGATTTTGGAAAATAAAGAGAATAAATGGGCATGGGATATACAAAGAAATGATTCTTACTTCATATTCATCTTTGTTAGATGGTCCATGAAGCACCCTCTCAAGGTACTCTTTCTGGAGTTCCAAGTGGAATCTGTTGGAGAACTGAACTTGAATGTACAGGCTTTGTTTCCAGATGAATAACGTAGGAGCAAGTGACCTGATCTGACTTCATCCTCCTGCCCCATAAATACTTGAGAAAGGCATAGTTACACTGAAGTTCTGCATCTTCAATAATTCATCTGTCAGGTTGAATTATTCCATCTAAGCTGATCCTGACATTATAACGTGACTCTAAAATGAGTGCAGTGAGAAGTCACATTGCCACAAGAAGCTTACCTATGAATTTAGCATAATAAAATCCTGACCCACACAGGTCAGTACATCATAATTATTGGACTTTCCATCCCCTGGGCAACTTGGCATGTCAACACAGAAATATATCTAGAGAATGGTCCTGAGCCAGGACAAAGAAGGCCAAAAGACATCCCCTGTGGCCTTTAATGACTCACACAGGGACTGTATTTCTGCAGTAGAAGAAATGTCTCCATTACTCCTTCTGACCAGGAGAATATGTAGTTGAGTCAGTAGTTGAGGCAAAAGCCTTGGATAGCATGCCAAGGTGGTCATCAAGATTTCTGTCCCCAGTGTTTCTGCTCTGTCCAATCCTCTCCCCTGAAATCTGAGTAGGACCTATGTGTGATGTGCTTCTAACTTAGCATAGAGTACAGGAGAAAGTTTAGAGATGGATTTAAAATCCCAAATCTGTTAGCTTTTTAGATGATCTATTTATTTATTTATTTATTTATTTATTTATTTATTTATTTATTTATTTATTTATTTATTTGTGCGTGTGTGTGTGTGTGTGTGTGTGTGTGTGTGTGTGTGTGTGTGTATGTGTGTGTGTTAGTATGTGCAAGTGAGTGTGGGTGCCTTAAGAGGCCAGAAGATGGTATTGGATCCTCTGGAGCTGTACATATAAGCATTTTTGAGCTGTCTGATGTGGGTGCCGGGAACTGAACTTATATCCTCCATGAAAGCAGCAAGTGCTCTGTGATGGCTATTCTTGGTTATCAACCACTTGAATATATTTGGAAATAAAACCCAAAAATGGAGGGCAGACCTTCAAGGGATTTTTTTTTTTTTGCTTAATTTGAAGTAGGAAGATCCACCTCTAATCTGGATCTTTCTTTGAGTTAGGAAGGAATACACCTTTAATCCAGATCTTGAGATAGGAAGACACATCTCTAATCTGGGCTTCATGTTTTGCTGGGAGCCTATTTAAAAACATGGAAGAAGGAAGCTTTTGTTGTTTGCCTGCTTGCCTTCACCTTGCTATCAAGTACATTTCTTCATGGGCATTAGAGCTTACTTCTTCCGAATTCCAGTGTATATTGAAGACAGCTGAGACATCCAGCCTTGTGGAATAGGCAACTACTGAATTCTTGAACTTTCTGTTCACAGCCAGCCATTGTTAGATTAGCTGAACTGCAGTCTATATAAGTCATTCTAATAAATCCCATATATACATATATATACATATATGTGTATATATACATATATGTTTATATATATTTATCCTATAAGTTCTGTTACTCTAGAGAACTCTGACTAATGCATGCTCTTAACTCCTGAGCCATCTTTCCAGCCCCAGTTTTTAGAAAACCAAAAGGAAGATTAACACTAGCCTGACATGATCAGATGAAAACCCCTTAAAGGTATCATTGTTTTTTACTCCTGAGTAATACTCCATTGTGTAAATGTACCACTTTTTCTTTATCTATTCTTTGGTTGAGAGGCATCTAGGTTGTTTCCAGATTCTGGCTATTACAAATAATGCTGCTATGAACATAGTTGAGCAAGTGTCCTTGTGGTATGATTGAACATTCCTTGGGTATATGTCCAAGAGTGGTATAGCTGGGTCTTGAGGTAGATGGATTCCCAATTTTCTTAGAAACTACAATACTCCTTCCCAAAGTGGCTGTACAAGTTTGCACTCCCACCAGCAGTGGAGGAGTGTTCCCCTTGCTCCACATCCTCTCTAATATAAGCTGTCATCAGTGTTTTTGATCTTAACCATTCTGACAGGTGTAAGGTGGTATCTCAGAATTGTTTTGATTTGCATTTCCCTGATGACTAAGGATGTTGAACAATTATTTAAGTGTCTTCTGGCCATTTGAGATTCTTCTGTTGGGAATTCTCTGTTTAGATCTGTACCCCATTTTTTAATTGCATATTTGGCATTTTGATGTCTAGTTTCTTGAGTTCTTTATATATTTTGGAGATCAGCCCTCTGTCAGATGTAGGGTTGGTGAAGATCTTTTTCCATTCTGTAGGATGCAGTTTTGTCTTATTGATGGTGTCCTTTAACCTTATAGAAGCTTCTCAGTTTCAGGAGGTCCCCTTTATTAATTGTTGCTCTCAGTGTCTGTGCTACTGGTGTTCTGAGCTAGTTGGAGCTCACTGACTCTGGACTGACAGCTGGGGAACCTTCATGGGACAGAACTAGGCCCTCTGAATGTAGGTGACAGTTGTGTGGCTTGGGCAGTTTGAGGGGCCACTGGCAGTGGGACCAGGATTTATCCGTGGTGCATGAACTAGCTTTTTAGAGCCCATTCCTTATGGAGGGATACCTTGGTTGGCCTTGATACAGGGGGGAGTGTCTTGGTTCTGCCTCCAACTTGATATGCCAGACTTTGTTGACTCCCTATGGGAGGTCTTACTTTCTTTGAGGAGTGGATGGGGCATGGGGTGGGGGGAAGTTCGGGGTGAGCAGGAGGAGGAGAGGGATGAAAAAAAAACTTTCAAGTTAAAAAAAGAAACGAAGCCGGGCGGTGGTGGCGCACACCTTTAATCCCAGCACTTGGGAGGCAGAGGCAGGTGGATCTTTGTGAGTTCGAGGCCAGCCTGGTCTATAGAGCAAGATCCAGGAAAGGCGCAAAGCTACACAGAGAAACCCTGTGTCAAAAAAACAGAACAAAAACAAAAACAAACAAACAGAAAAAAGAAACGAAAACCCTTAAAGGCAGACCAGGGCCCTCTTTAAGTCAGAAGTCTCCTTTAGCGTGTCATACACATGTACCCTATAGAATGGTAAGCATCCTCTATGACTTCCCAGAAAACTCAGTTTTTCCAGCCAGCAAAATGCCAGGGCCTCATGGAAATAGTTGCAGGGAATATTTTCTTCCAACAACCTGCATGAGCTCAGAAACTGACTCATCTTCCACCACACATTTAGATAAAATTTTAGCCCAGATATAACTTTGACTTAAACCTTGTGAGACTAGCTATGTCCAAATTAATGATTCATATAGAGTTCAATACAATCAATGTGTTTAATTTGAAGCCACTACTTTGCTTTTGTTTTGTGGAATGGAACTGGGAATCAAACTGAGAGACTCACACATGCTAGCTTGGCAAGTACTACACCTCTAGCCTCCATGTAACGTTTTGTGTAAGTGACAGGAGAAACAAAAGAGAGAAAGAAGTCAGAGAGAGGAAATAGTTCACCACTGAAGACAATATTTCAGTTGGCATCCACAAAACTCTGAGTACATGTCTTCTTTTTCTCCTTCACACACACACACACACACACACACACACACACACACACACACACACACTGAAAAACATGTTGGGCTATATCCCCTATATCCCATGAACTTAGGAGTAGTTTTGAATCTAAGATACAAGTTGGATCCAAGAATATGTAGAAAGATGAAGTCTAAGCAGAGGAAAGTTCAGGCTCTGAGCTCCTAACTGGTATAGGTTTAGACTGTGTTAGGAAGGATGTGTTTCAGGCAAATGAGTTGCTATGCTGGCTGTTAGGTCTGTATTTTCCATTCCTCACTGCTTTTGTCCATGATCTTGAAACTCAAGTGTACACAAACTTCTGTTGCAAATGTTCAGATCTTGGGGAAGAATAGTTATTTGTGCCAACCACACATTACTGCATAAGGCACTGTGAAGAATGCTTGAGTGTTTTGAATGTGTGTTTGCATGTACGTGTCTGTGTGTGCATGTTTGCTTTTTTGAGAATTTTCCCAGATGTTTATTTACCTAGGACATACACAGAGCTAAGTAATAGAATTTTAGTAAAGCGAACTCACATTGGACCCAATGAGAGAAAGAAAAGTCTTTATCTGATGCAGTCTTCATTAAGTATACAATTAAATGTATTCAGCATTTCCTGTGTGAAATGGGTAGTTAAAAATGTCTGGCATGACCACAAGTTTATGGTTAAATTAATTTAAATTATATAAAGTTACAAAATCAGTTCCTTGGTCAGACATGTTCAAAGTACCCAGCAATCCCATGGGGTTGTTTGCTACCGTTTTGAGTTAGCATCAAAGTTAGAAAAATGTCTGTTACTGTAGAAAACTTCTTTTGGATAGTGAAGGATACTATTTTTGAAGGCTGGCTTAGATACTTTAAATGTCTGAGTAAGACAGTCCTCAATATTCATAGTTTGATAAACATGGTTTTCACTTGATATGTTTTATCTGATGTTTTATCATTAATGTCCAGCAACATAGTTTGAATTCCCCTTACTATGACATGCTAACTGTCATTGCTTAAAGGACCACTTTTGCTTCAAGCCCTTCAATCCAAAATTCGCTATGTAAATAAAAGATGTGTGTGATGGTTAGCAACCAATCACATCACTTCTTTCAAAGGCTGACAGTAGCTGCTCATTGAGTACCTGCTGGTCAGTTCCTGCACAGAGAGCAGAACCTGTAGCTGTGCTGCCTCCTTTGGTTCCCTGAGTGAGGAGACCCCAGAACATTTTAGAAAAATGGGATACTGGGAGAAAAAACTAGCTAACAAAGCCGAAAGTGCCACAAAGAAACCAAAAGTGGCTATGCTGGCGGTGGAGTAATCGAAGCAGCAGCTGACTGTGGGGATGACAGTGTCTTCTTTTGGGACTCTAGATGTGCAGCCAGAGACAAGCAGAAAAGGATGAAGCTGTCTCGGAGGAAGTGACAGTAGAGGAACAGTAAAGGAACTCTTGGAGATATTTCATAAGACTCAAAGCACAAATGCAAAAAATAAACGTTGGAAGCTCATCCAAATGTAGAAAAGTGCATGACAATTTCACAAAGCACAGAACTTTTCAAATTACTCTTGATAAGGTTTTATGGGAAAGACTTGTTTTAGTTCTCTAGTTTCTGATGTTCCTTGCTTATTTCTCAAGTTCTTGAGAGTTTTTAAAATTGGTATATATTCATTGTCCGTAGTGGTTGGACTTCACAAAAACAATTTGTCTAAACTATCTTTGAGTACTTTGACCATATTTACTACCCTTGGTTCTTTATTTTCTGAGGCATGGTTTCACAAATGAGCCAAGATTGTGCCTATACCCGGCAATAGAGTGATTTAAAATACTGGAAAGCCAGGCACAGTGGTGCTTAGATATAATCTCAGAACTCAGGTGGATGAGTCAAGAAGGTCACAAGTTCCAGGCCAGTCTGGGCTACTCAGTGAGACTCTATCTTAAAAAACAGACAACCAAATCCTGACTAGTTTCACAAAATTTTCTAATGCCCCTAAACATTTGGAATTAATCAATAGGAAGTGTAATCAAGTTTTGAGAATTTTTTGCATAGTTGTAGTTTATTCTGGTCTCTAAGATGGGCCTACACACAAGTCTCAGCTTATCATCTTCTCATCCACATGTATCCTGTAAAATAAAGGCTGCTTGAAATGCCTTCTCCTGAACTTCTCTTTTGGCAGAGAATGATAAAGTCTTTTGCTCATTCTAGAATAGGCATCCCGACTTTGATGGAAGATTTATCATTAATATTGGTCACTGTACCCACACATTATTTGTCCACCATTAGGAAGTTATTCATAGCTGTTGAATGAGCGAATAGAATCAGCCTGCCTTTTTTTAAAGTAGGAGACAGAAAACAGTCATGGATTATTGATGGAAGGACAGGACAGATAGACAACAGACAACAGTGAAAATGGAAACAGCAGAAATAGCTTTTAGTTGGAGGTTTCCAAGGAAGTTAAGATCCCTGGTAGGAAGCTTCTATAGTAGTAGTTTTCCATTTGGCTTTTTCAAAGGTCTGTGGTATTAGTGTTCTCTCCTTATACTTCCTCACACTACAGGGGAGTAATCACCAGTCTTATCCTGTTGTGACCCTTGTGACCTGCAATAACTACTGGCCTGGCAGGGTATCCCCACTTCCACAAATGTTATGGAAGTAACCAATGATTTTTCTGATTTAATTTAAGGCCCACTGCACAGAATTATGCATGGTACCATTAACTGGGCCAAAAACCCATGGATGGATATAGTCATAAACCATAGGGAGATGCTTTTATTCTTCTAAATGGATATAGTATTAAACTGCCCCCTATTTCTTATCTCTATATTTATAGATACTTTTATTTTGTTGTTGTTTTTTCCAGACAGGGTTTCTCCATGTGGTTTTGGTGCCTGTCCTGGACCTCGCTCTGTAGACCAGGCTGCCTCAAATGCACAGAGATCCTCCTGGCTCTGCCCCACGAGTGCTGGGATTAAAGGCGTGTGTCGCCACCACCCTGCCTATATTTATAGATTAGTTCTTCTGTTATAGTTGTTATCTGTTATAGATTAGTTCATCAGAGGATCTGCTTTTTGTAGTAAATGGCTATTAAGACAGGGATCACAATTGGCCAGCATTCAGAAAAATAAGATATTATGGAGTGCTCAGTTCTAAATGGGACAGCTCTATCACACTTCTCCCTGCAAGACTCAAGAGTCATAATGAAAGAGGGGACAGAAAGAGTGTAAGAGTTGGAAGCAGAAGGTGTTTGCTGTGAAACTGTTTTATTGGATACAAGAAGGCTGTGGTATAGATAAACTTACAGTAGCTGGGACTATGTACACAAGACCTATACAAGAACAGTGCAGCCAAAATCTCCCCATGAATTTGGAGGGGGCTCACAAACTCCTTCTCCTAGTTGGAGAGCTATTGGAAGTTGATAGTTGGTGAGGAAGGAATCAGTTTTCTTCAGGGATAAACTCCCTGAGGGGCACCAGTAGATAGTCCTACACTCATTTACACAAAGGCAGCACTAAGTAGACTGTGAAATTAAAAACAGAGTACATGAAGTAGAGGAGAGGAAAGTGATAGGGGGTTAAGAGAACAGTTGAGGGAAGGGAATGGGGTGAATTTGATCAAAGCACATTATATGCATATATGAAATTCTCAAAGAATAAGAAAATAAGAAAGCACAAACACCACATGGATCTATGACTATAGTGAATTTTACCCATATATTGTGAATAATATGTCACATATGGCACAGAATTTTGGTTCAAGCTGTGAAGTGGAAAATGAGAATAAACAAGAATGAAAACAAAACAAATCTAAAGCTCTAAAATGATTATATAAGAGAAAATTCAGATGCAATTATAAATATGGCTGAAAAGACCAGAAGAATCTCAACTGAAGGCAGCAGTTAATTTTATAAGCTACGTGGGATAATTATCTATTTTTTTTTCCACCAGAGTAGGATTTATTTACTTCCACTATTTTGTGTAACAACAATATTTTGTAGATAGAATGTTTTTCCATAGATTTCCTATGTAGAGGCTTTGAAATTAAAAAGTGATCTTTATCAACCCTCCTCCCAAGGCTTGGAGAACATCCTGTGAGAGCAGGGGGGAAGAATGTAAGAGCCTGAGGATGGGGAGGAGTGTGATGAAATGCTGTTCTTTGGTCATGATATGGCTCCTCCACTCATGAGCTCACAGCAAGTGTGGTCACCTCCACAAGATTAACCCAACTAAAATCTTTCTTCCAGCATGGGTGGCAGAGGGGGTTATGAGGCTCTGCCTCTAACTGAGCAGCTATTATGAAGATGGGAGGTGGATGTGTTGGAGGGATCTGAGGGGAACCGAAGAGAAGTTGGAGTGGGTGTTTCAGTTATATATGTATGAAATTCTCAAAAACTCAGTTTAAAAATATTTTGAAGTTGAGCTAGGTAGCCAAGGGATAACTGGAATAACAGAATATCCGGTTTAGTGATGATGGTCAAGTTGTTATGAATATAAACTCAGTTCAGAAGGTAGAATTCTTGTTCCTTGTTATTCTGAAGTGGAGTAGCTCTTACTGCAATCTGCCTTTAAGGGAGGATTAGGCACATTTACACTTCTTTTTCCTATTTTATGTACTATCAGACAGAAAACGAATATTGAAATCCATAAAGCCAAATTGAAAGCTGGTCTCACAGACAGACAGACAGACAGACAGACACACACACACACACACACACACACACACACACACACACACACAAAATTGATCATGTTCAAAGCAAAGACAAAATCAGGCTAGAGACAATGTAATACTCGTACTTTGATCCCCCACAACAATGATCCCCTCTTTGTGTCTATCTCTCATCCCCCTTCATGCCCCTTTCTTTCCTTTCCCTCTCTTTTCCTTTCCCTTCACTTCTGGGGATGGAACCCAGGGTCTTGCATATGGCACACATGCAGGTTTCTAAATGTTTAGATAAGAAATTGGCTTAAACATAGCTGATTTGCTCTCCTTTGATTTCCAATTTCAAAAAGTTATCAGGAGCCCAATGAGTGATAAAGAACAAATTGCCCCATTTGCAAATCAAGAAAAATGCAGGCAGAAGAGATTAAAGCAATGTTCTGAATGTCTCAGAAATAACATTAAGGTATATAACTGTAGATCTCATCATCTATTTCTCTGTCATTGGGCGATCCCTGTGTCTTTCTTAGGGTCCTCTTTACTAGGTAGCCTCCCTGGAGTTGTGAGTAGCAGTCTAGTCATCTTTGTTTTACATCTAGTATCCACTTATGAGTGAGTACATACCATGTTTGTCTTTCTGAGTCTGGGTTACCTCACTCAGGATGATTTTTTCTAGTTCCATCCATTTGCCTGCAAACCTCATGAGGTCATTGTTTTTCTCTGCTGAGTAGTACTCCATTGTGTATATGTACCACATTTTGTGCAAACTGGGGTTGGGGGTGGGGTAATGGAGGGCAAGGGTCAGGGGAAAGAGAGCTTAGGGGAGAGGGAGGTCCCAGCTGGATCAGGAGCAGTGTGGGAGAATGGAGAGGGAGATACCATGATGAATGAAGACCCCAGGGGAATAAGAAGAAGCAGATTGCTAGAGAGGTCTCCAGAAATCCACAAAGATACATCCACTGTAGACTACTGGCAATGGTTGAGACAGTGCCTGAGCTGACCTGATTTGGTGATCAGATGGCTGAACACCCTGGCTGTCATGATAGAACTCTCATCCAGTGTCTGATGGAAGTGGATGCAGAGATCCATGGCCGAGCTCCAGGTGAAGCTCTGGGAGTCCAATCGGTGAGAGAGAGGAGGGATTGTATGAGTGAGAGATGTTGAGACCATTGGTTGGAGGAAGCACAGGGACAAATAGCCGAACTAGTGGAAACGCATGAACTGTGAACCAATAGCTGAGGAACTCCCATGGAACTGGACCAGGCTCTCTGGATAAGTGAGACAGTTGATTAGCTTGAACTGTTTGGGAGGTCCCCAGGCAGTGGAGCTGGGACCTGTCCTTGGTGCATAGGCTGGCTTTTTGGAGCCTGGAGCCTATGCTGAGACACTTTGCTCAGCCTTGGTGTAGGGATGAGGGGACTGGACCTGCCTTGGCTGAGTCTGCCAGCTGGGCTGACTCCCCAGGGGAGACCTTGCCTTGGAGGAGGTGGGAGTGGGGGGTGTATTGGGGAGGAGGGCTGGAGGGTGGGAGGAGGGAGGATGGGGGAATCCGTGGCTGATATATGAAATTAAGTTAATTATAAAATAAAAATACTATAAAAAAGTATATAAGTGGCATTGGAAGTATATGTAAATGGAATATAAGTGAATGGAGAGTATCTTCACCACAAAAGATCAACTTCTTAGCAAAAAGAATCAGACTTTGGTATTCGTATTGTAGTTGGTGGTTTCAAAACTTATTTTCAGCCCCTCTTTTCTGGAAAATGTTTGCCTATGTGATTGGACTCATTCCTGTTGAACACAAAGTTGGTGGTGTCCATGTTAATTTTGACATTTAATGAAACTGTATCAACTAGTGGATCTTACTAATGCTGAGATTGTTGTTCACGTGACAACTCTCACTCTTCTGTCAACTATGCTCCTTCTGACAAATCCACTTACATGAAGTATAAAGGAATTGAGGTCCATGTGCTCAGACCAACTCTGAGTTCAAAGTTCAACTCAGAAGAATGAAAACACACACACACACACACACACACACACACACACACACACACGGATGGGGGAAAGAGACAGCAATTGTAGACAATGTCTTTGGAGGGTGGGTTTGTAGAGGACTTTTGTTTTCATTATCATTCATTTCTGTAATTTTTGTTTAATGATATGGAGGAATTGCCCATTTTTGATATGTGAAGTGGCGTGGTTATGTTTACAAGTTCTTATTCCCAGAAGATTCTTACTGAGATATTCATGGATTAACCAATGTGATGTCTGGGATTTGCTTCTAAATCATACAGCCTGGGAGGAGGTGAGTAGAAACGGAGAAAGGAGAAAGTAAAACCAGTCAAAAGTTGATGTTCAGTGAGGCCTCAATTGGTTCCTTGTATAATTGTGTGCAGTCTTGTACACATTTGTACCTTTTATAATGACTGCCAAATAAAAGTGGTGGGAGATACACTTGGGAAAATGGGCTGGACACTGAATGTAAACAAACTCCAGTGCCACGTAGCTTTGCTCTCCAGTTCCACACTTCAAAATTTAGTGACTGTAACTCTACCTGTGACAGTATTTTGCATACATGCACCACGCTTTTTTGTTTGTTTGTTTGTTTATTTATTTATTTAAAATTATGTACATGTACCACTGTACTATTAGCCATTATAAAACATACACAAACATAAAAAAACTAGATAAAAATAAACACAAGTATCATTCTAGTATGTTCTTCCTATACTCTAATGGACCTGGACTCCAGTTAGGAGCCCCATGCTTAGAGAAGGGAAGGGGGCCTTTTGAGATTTTTGAATAGTAAAGACTGTTTAGGAGAACAGAAACTTACTGGAGTAGCCACAGGAAATATGAGATTGGCTAGAAAGACCCAGAGCTATTTCCCTGAGGCTTCTCAAAGAACCACAACGGACTAGGAAGTTGTTCTAGCTAGATTTGCAATTTGAAAAAGGACCATCATTTCTTTGTAAGCTTCTTTTCAGTATATGCACTACACATAATGTGTTCTGCACACAGTCAGGATACAATATGCATAGAAAACAAACATCCTCCACATAGTATCTTGGGCAATATATTTAACACAACAATTATGATAATTATAATATCTAACATTGAATACTTATTCTCCATCAGATATTGTGGTAAGAACTTTACAATACACAATTTTACTTAAAACTTGTGAAAACCCTATGGAAATAGATTTCATTACTGAAGTCCATTTCACAATAAGGAAATCGAGACTTCGAAAAAGATAGCTTTCTGAAGATGAAAGGGCTAGTAAATGGCAGGACCAAAATTTAAATAAAGATGTTTCAGACCCCAAGCCCCATATTTCATAACTACTAAACCATAATGCCTCCAGAAGGAACTAATGATAGTGTCCAAACCAAGAGACTGCAGAGATGACTAAATGAAATAATACATGTGATAATGCTTAGCACATTGTCTGACACGGAGCACACATCCTATTATTGTTTGTATTATAGTACACAGAATATTTACTACGATTTTCCACAGTAAACACCACTAATGTCTCTCAATAGCAAAACACCAAATATTTAGAATTGTAGTGAAATAATGTTTTATTATTTAATCAAACATTATTTATAATAACATAGTCTGAACTCCTTTCGTTGGTTACAATCTATAAATCTGTGGTGTGGCTTTTGCTGAGTCTCTGTGGAATGAATGGCTGACCAGAGAGAAATAGCAACTGTGGACCTTGCTAGGTCTCCTGCATGGCAGGCTACAAAATGGGAAATATTGGTTCTTGCTATACTACTCTTATTCTAAGAAGCCATTTACATAAATAGAATGTGGAGAGCTTGACTACAGAGTGATCCAGGAATTACATATGTACATATCAATTTAACTTATGATCAAAGAGTTTGCCGCCTTTTGTTTTGACCCAAATGTATTTTTAGAGAGATGACAGTTCAGAACATAACTTTTGCATTCCCTTAGTTTCACTTGAAATGGTCAAATTTGCCATGTTTCTGTTCAGATTTCATATTTCTATCAGCCAAATGAAGTACTGATTAAATAAATACTACATTTTGAATCATGGTTTCAATTATCAGAGTAGTCATCTCTCCTTGATTTTCTGGAACATTCTAGATTTGAAAATTTATCTCAGTAGTAGGCTGTCCTTCCATGTTTTGTTGCTAGCCATGATACCATAGGAAGCTCTTCTTAGAGCTGAGGGCAAGGAGCTGAAGGCTGAGCTGTGCTTGGTGCTGGTGTGGGTCTGCACTTATTGTGATGATTAAGTCTTTTGTTTTGTGTAATTCTACAAACACTTTACTAGGTGTTCTCTAAAGGAACTCATAAACTTTATGATTGAATTGGAAGAAAATAATGCCTTTGGTTTATGTATTTTGACATTGAGTAGAAGCAGATCTCTCTTTTTCACTGAACAATTTAATTTTGGCATTACTAATTCCATTTATTTTATATAATTAGATAACTTATACCTTTATCTATTGCCTAGGATCCTGCCCATCATTTCCTCTGTTCTTCTATTTGGGGAAGTTTTAGAGTCTAGAAATACTGTAAAGAGCATTTATGTTGACACAATGGAATCTGTCCACCCCCTGCCCATCTGTAGCCCAAATAGCATAAACCAAAATTAAATATGTGAGAATTCTTGGAAGAAAGCATCCAATAACAAAATACTATGAGCAAAAACTTAATTTATTATATATATTCTCTAATAATTCGTAATAGCTTCTTGAATTTTAAATATCCCTTTGCTAGTTCCAATGCTTAAAAATCAATCATAATTTTAAAGCATAAGAACTGTTTTATATACATTTTGGTTTCTTTTCTATTTTTTTCTTTTGACTTTTACTTCTAAATATGAATGATAGGGTCTCTAAGTATCCACTTGGAAGGAGAGGGGATAGGATTCATTGTTTTCCTCTAACATGGTAGAATTTAAAATCTCACATCATATGCCTGGAGTTTTGACTATATGAAAAATAGCCAAATGCCATCATTTTCTCATATATTCCTTTTACATGTAATATATGTATAATATAAACAGAATACATCTGATTAGGACATTTCAAACATTTCATCAATGTAACTTCTATCTCCTATTTTATATAAAAGAACAAAATATACAGAGAGAAGAAAGGAGACATCTGTTCATTGTACACAGAAAGTAAAGAAAAGTTCATGTATGGCTTTGCAAAGGTAGATTATGATGTGACTTTCATATTTATTTATTTAAAAGCATCTTGAGAGAACGTGTTAGTGTGCTTACAAGAGCGGCCATGGTGGTTGAATGTCGCATTGATAGTCCAATACTAGGATCCCCAGTGGTCTTGCCAGTGGCTGCCTCAGCAGCTTTCAGGAGACAAATATAGTTTATGACCACTTCATCAATCTTCGCTACAATTTCCTGCCGCTGTGTTTCAGAGTTCACGACTTTCACTAACCGCATGCAAGCTTCTGTTAGGCAACAGAGCACTTGAAAACTGGAACTCATGGCTAGGAGCATCTCTTCTGGGCTTTTCTCAGCCATTGCCATTTTCCTGCAGGCACTTCCCAACTGTCTGGACTCAATGGATAACAGTTGCTTGTACTGAGAAAGTGTAAGGTCATATGCTTCAGGGCATGACTCCTCCCTCTTTGCCTTGGTTGCCCTGACAAGGCAAAGCAGCTCATTGGCATCATTCTGGGCTTCGAGGAACCCATCGGGCATTCCATATGTGCTCGCCTTTAGGGCATTTATTCTTGCAATCCGGGCATCAAAAGCCAGACTGCTGAAATCCCAGTCATCTGGGCCACTGGGGTCTTCTGTCCAGACCTTCAACACTGGCTCTCTGCACAGTTCTCCTTGTTTCTGCAGTCCAACAACCAGGGATGACTTGCTTGGTTCCTGCATGGCTTGAGTTATCTGTGGTCGATAGAGGCAAGAGACCTGAAGGGTGGCCTCCCCCTCCTCTTCATCCTCATCCCCATCTTCATCCTGCCCTTGATTCAGAAAACAGTAGCTGAAGGGTCCTCGGCATCTCCAGTTACTGCCCTCCAGCTTCCGCAAGGGTAGGGTCCTATACAGCTTTGAGTCTTTATGAGACACTGGGGACCTTTTGTGAAACTTTCCCTCAGAGATAAAGTGCATCGAGCTTTGGGAAAAACTTTTGGTGAGCTTCTTCCCCAGTGGGAGTTCTGTTCGTCTTTCCGAACTGGCTTCCTGTGCTTCTGTGATACCTGGATACTTCAAGCTGACTGCACCCTTGGTTCTCTCTTGGAAGGTCTCCAAACCTACGGGTCCTGAGAGGACACTGCTGCTTTGTCTGAGAGCCCTCTGGCTGGGGGGTGTCCTGAGGCTCCCCCCTCTCAGATCCGCTGGCCACCAGCTCACAGCCTCTCCGAATGCCTGGTTTGCTTGGGAGAAATCATTAGGGTCTTGATTTGGGCTTGGCACCTTTGATTCCAAGTGAATATTTGATGGTAGCAGGATGGGATCAGCTTCAGGATGTTGAGACCAAGCTGAAGGCATGCCTCCTTGTCTCTCCTTCCCAGGCTCTGTCAAAGCTACACTAGGGGTAGTAGAAAAACAGAGAGATTCATTAAGCATCTCCTGGGTGAACATTTTCCCTACTGCTCTATGTTTTACCTGCCATTTCCCAAGGGTCTATTTTAAAAGAGCTGCCATTTGTCAGGGCTACCCTGCTTCCTAAAGATTTCTCCCTGATAACTCATAACAGTTTCCAATGTCAATGGATGGCAAGAATTCCTGGAGTTTATTACTTCTGGAATTACTGACCTAGTTAAATTTGTCTAGAAATGTGAAACATTTGTATGGAGACAATCACATTTCATGAATTTCCTTGTTCCTGATATTTACCTATGAAAGGTTAGACATATAGTTAGTAAATAAGCATTCCACTGCATATATTATTCTAACAGGATTGAGATATTTAAGTTACCATTTTAAGTGTCTCAATTGAATTCTTGCTAATTAATTCAGCTACTTGTTTTAAAAGGACAACATGAGTTCTGAAGTTTGTTTGGTATAGGGCTTGAGGTCAAGACACTAGACAAGTTGCTCAACTTTTATAGAAAAAAAACTGTCATGTGAAGAAGAGCAAGAGGTAACAAAGGCAAAAGCTCTTTGTGATCCATGGAGGATTAAATGGTATTGTTTGTAATTTCTTTACGGGTGAACATGCAGTCAGACAAGGAGTTGGGTAACGTTCACAGATGATAACTTTCCCAAGGCAGGCAAAGTTAATGGTGAGTTTGGGGGACAACTAGAAAATCTTTTGAAGACTCTTAAAGATATTTTTAAAAGGTAAGACTAGAAATTAACCTGTATTAGATCTCAGTAACCTTTATTGGCCACTATGGAAAAAATACTACTGTCATAACACGAAACATTGAGAGCATCTACTTGGGTCTCCTGATAACCAGCCAAGTAGGTCAGGAAGAGGGTGAGCCTACTGGTTTTGGGTTAGGATGGGCAGAGAAGGTGGCTATGTTATTATTTCTACTTGATAGAAATTTGATTTGAGGGGCTCATCATAACTCTTTGCACTCTTCCCAATACTGATGTCCATAGGCGACATGAGACTTTAGGAATGGTGTCCCCTTAAGGTGAGGGAAGAATCTGTGACTCCACTGAGAAACATAGAATCTTAACAAACCTCCAGTCTCCCTCACTGTCTGCTCTATATCCTTCCCTAAACAACACACAGCAAAACTAGAAAGGGGTGATCTCAGCAAGAAGGAAATAAAAGTCCCATGTGACCTTAAACAATACTATCTTATAGCTCGGAGTCATATGGAGAACTCTGTACTCAGAATTTAGAACAAAATTTATGACTCCATCAAATCCTAAAGTAAGAGCAAAGCAAGATTATAATGAGAAAACCCTATTTCCCACGTTGTTCCAGACCCAGGAAACACTATTTATTGCCAATGGGTCAATGATTGCTTCTTAACAGCTCTGTGGCCTTTTATCTACCTTTTGCTCTATATTTTTAGGTTTGCTGTAAATAAGGCCCCCATGATCCCGGCACATAAAATAAAACTAAATCCATCATTGCTGTACCTGTGGTTTCCTTAATCTTGGGCAGTCGATGGCATCCATCTCTCAACGTGCCAAACAGGGGGTCAGCATTAATGGCTGTGTGCAGAGCAGGTACTGTCATGCGCGGACACATCCCTTCCGTCTGTGGGTGCAATTCCTTGAAGGTGGCTCCATGGTTGGGATGGCCAGTGACTCTCTCCTCTGGTGAAATGTAACTCCCACCTTTCCCAGAAGCATCGGGAATCAGGTGCTTCCCCAGGGAGGGGCAGAGGGGCGAATCCACAGGAGTGGCACAGGTACTGCTACCACTGCCTGGACCACAGCCTGTGTCCACTGAAGAGCCTTGAGAGCTCTGGAGAGAAAAATGGCCCTCGCTCTGCAGGGATGACATCCGCTTGGCCAAATGGTAGTCACAAAGGCGGGCCACACTGTCTTCAGTCTCAGGAAGCTTAGTGGCATGGTCACAAGTGGGCGAGTCAGCATCTTCAGGGTTTTCTAAGTCTTTGGCTGAGGCCACACAGGCCATGTCTGTTAGGAAGCGGTCCCCTTGGTTAAGACCTTCATCAGCGTCTCCTTCCACGGTGCCATCCTCCTTCCCTTCCGCCTCCCTGTTCCCCAGACCTGGACCTCTGGGAAAGGTTTTCATGGCTGGTGCTTCCACACCACTTTTCTCTACCACCCCACCGTCAGAGGCCACATACCATCTTTGGCTGTCCTTGCGAAAGGCAGTTCTCTCCAGGTTAAAAGTGCTGAGGTGTGGACTGTCTCTTGAAGACACAGTGCCAACTTTGCCTTTGGTGTCCTCCTCCATCTCTGCCATTTTGGTTCCTTGCTGTTTTTTTCCTGGTGCATTCCCACTCAGGGGGACTTTCCCCTCTCCCTCAGCAAGTTTGCTTTTCCTTTTGCTGGTACAGGAATATGCCACTGACCCCATATGCAGTTTGCTAAAATAATCAGTGACCGACTTGGTCTCCATGGTTTCTGGCTCCATTTCCATGTGGTCTGAGTGAAGGATCTGCTTGGAAGGCACAACTTTGGGTGGGAGGTCAGTCGCTGGGCGAGCAGACAGGCCATGGGAGGACTTTGGAGGCAAGCCCCCTGAGGGGGCTTTGGAGGTGGGGAACTCTGTCTGCTCTTCTGCAAGAGGGTGATAGCCTTCGTGAGTGGCCAAGAACATGCGCGAGAGGCTTTCCGACTGCTTCTGTGCTGCGGCTAGCTCAGACCCCTCTGTCATTTCAGAAGAGTTAGTCTCATTGCCCGAGTCTGATGAAGACTCAGGACTATAAGCCCGCAAGATGGCTACACCTGTATACCATAAAAAACAAGAAGCAGTTAATGGCTGGAGCAGAGGCACTTAGAGACATGCAAGAAAATGTGACTCATTATTATTACAAAAATGAAAACAAACAACAACAATGACAAAAATAACAAAATTTAAAAAAAACAAGATTTTTCCCTTTTTAATAAGGACTCTGATTTTATTGCACAGTTGTTCCAGAAAGGGGGGGGTGCCATAATTTATTTTTAAACTAGCAACAAAGGAAATCACCTAACGCAAAACCCCCATGATGGTAGATCAGCATATTTATGAAATGGGACACGTATGAAATGGAGAACATCGCATAACAGGGACTCCAGGGACAAATGGCTCAAAAGGATGAGATGACAATAGTTATCAGTGAATAAATGTAACAATGGTGAAAGAACCTGAATTGTCACTCTTCTGTTGTTCTTCTGAAAGAGCTTCTAGGGCTTCCAGTGTGGAAACGACAGCAGGGTCCAGTCCCTTCTCACACTTGCCCTCTGCGCTGGTGGGCACAGCATCAATGAGGGACACAGGGATCTCCTCATTCTGTAGGCTGCTGCCTTGTTCCTTGTCCTCTTGGAAGGATGTTGCCTGGCTCTGAGTGTCCTCCTCATCAGAACTGTCTCTAAAGCCAGGTGGGGGAGCAGCGATGGCCATGTTCAGAGAACGCAAGAGGAAGTCATCCTCATTGTCATCGCCTTCTGGAGGAGGCAGGCTCGTGAGGTCAATGATGTCATCGCTTGACCCTGACAGGTCAAGGATGGCTGGTTGATTCATCTCTCCCACCACAAGGTCCTCCTCGCAGCTCACCTCATCTTCATCTTCTGCATCGTCAGTGTTTTCTGCATAACAGATGTCATGTAAGAGGGGCTCCTCTATCCCCGCAGGGGCCTCAAAGTTCTTCACATCACCTATGTTTGCGTATACAGAATTTGCCACAAACTGGATGCTGTCTGTGTCTGGAGTGAGGTCCAGGTTTTTCATGTCATTGGCACTGCTGATGTAGAGATTCCTCTGCTTCTCCAGCATTTCTGGATTCTCATCTAACAGTCTTTCATAGCCTAGAGTTGGGGGATTCATGCCATCATCCAAGGCAAGATCTCCAAAAATAAAGGACACTTTAGCTCCTCTTGGGGATTCCTGTGCTTTCTTCAGAGTGTCTGGTCCTGAGAGGGTCAACAGGGACCGCTGAGCTAGGCTTCTGTAGTCGGCCTCACAGGGGGTATCACCTGGCTGAGTCAGTGGTTGGCTAAGTTCATCTGAACTGTATGTGTTGTCGATATATAAATGCCGGTGCTCTTTGGGACATAAGGTGCTGTCTGTCATCTCAACTGTCTTCTGCTTAGAATCTATATATGTGATTTGGGCTTCTTGTTCCCCTTCGCCAATGAAGGTGGTCATCTGAGGCATACAGTTCCAATCAGGGCCAAGGATATTATGCTTGCTTTTATTTTCTGTTCCTAAAGAGAAAAAATCAGGTAGATAGGTTACTAAGCTGTCTGGTTTCAGGGATGGTAGAGGTTCTTTTTCTTTCTCTCTTTTCCTTTTCTTTCTTTTCTTTTCTTTTCTTTCTTTCTTTCTTTCTTTCTTTCTTTCTTTCTTTCTTTCTTTCTTTCTTTCTCTCTCTATTGCACACAATGTATACATATGCGTGTATGTGGGTATGCTCAACCATGAGCATGCAAATGAAAGCCAAATGAATGCCTGATATCTATCTCTATCATCTTTCATCTTATGTTTTCCAGTCAGGGTCTCTCACTGAACCCAGAGCTTGCTGATTCAGTTAGACTGGTTCACTAGTGAGCCCCTGGGATCCACTTGTCTCTGCCTTCCCATTGTTGGGTTATAGTTGCACATCACCAAGACATGGATTTTCATGTGGTTACTAAGGATCCAAACCCAGGCTTTCATGTTTTCACAACAAGCATCTCATCCACTCAGTCGTCATCTCAGTCCTGTCTGTGTTTCTTAATTTAATGGATTGTACTATCACTCTTTGAACACAGTCACCCAACATTCCAAATAGGGCACTAGTTGAGGTAGGCTCCAGGTGTTAGATTCCTTGGTTAGGTGACTTGTCCTTAACCAAATTAATACTGCATAAAATAGAGATGCTGTTTGATAACATGTTATAAAATCTTGGAGGAGAGGATTATATTTTAATTGTCTCTGACCCTTGTTTCTATTATTAGGCCTCAATGATATCCATGAACAGAAATATGTAAAATGACTTTTACAATCTTTAAAGGTGATGTTCTAATGGACAGTTTTCCCAGAAAATATGCCATTTATTTTGTGAAGTGAGATCTAACATTATCTACTTGGTGGAAGAGGATAATGGATTTCCTCTTCCTTGAGTTATGAGAAAAATCAAGGATCTTCATACATCTCTCACAT
Organism: Peromyscus eremicus; assembly: GCF_949786415.1. Lineage (NCBI taxonomy): Eukaryota > Metazoa > Chordata > Mammalia > Rodentia > Cricetidae > Peromyscus > Peromyscus eremicus. The sequence goes on along the minus strand of NC_081439.1, from coordinate 22,298,079 downwards.
TTATTAGGAAACTAAATGTAGTACCTCTATTTTCAGCCTACTTGTACCTTAGTGGGCATAATATATTCATGTATAAATGTCAGTATTCATATCTATATGTATGTATATATGTGTATATAATGTACAAGGTAGATCACTCACAGGACCTCTTTTCAGCTATTTCTGGGCATAGTTAATATTTGGGCTCATTTCAACACTTGTTTGCATTATGAGAGCTTGTGAAGATTTGTTTGATGTTTCTCACCAATTAAAATTGCAAAACACGAATTTAAATATTATTGTTTCATTTGCTCTTCAAGGGTGTTTTAATGTGGAATTTACATGTGGAGATTTACTCTGATATTTAACAAGAGCGAGAAATAGGTCATTCTGTGGCTATTGCTTTGTCAATTCCAAAAGCAACATTCTGAGGAAAATTCAGGGCACTACTAGTTTTTCATCTGCTTTTTCAGACTGTTCCTTGTCCCATATTTGGGGCATACTGATATCAGGTATATGTGACATTTGGAAAAGAAAGTCAGTTTTACTAGAGTAGCTTTTGTTCTTCCAAAATTATATAATGCTGAGCAATATTTAGTGTAATTTTGCTAAATATTTATATTTTATAAGCTACAAGTGAAAGATATACTTTTTAGGACATTGAGTTATGTACACTGGCTGCATTTGCATCTTACTTTGCAGTCAGTATACCTTGTGTGACTTCGACACTGTTTCATCAACAATCAAAATTTGATTATGATCCTGTCACTCAGTGTGTTTGTATGTGTGCATGTGTGCGTGTGTGTATGTGTGTGTGTGTGTGAGGGAGGGAGGGAGGGAGGGAGGGAGGGAGAGGGAGAGGGAGAGAGAGAGAGAGAGAGAGAGAGAGAGAGAGAGAGAGAGAGAGAGAGAGAGAGAATGAATACGTGCAGGATGGATTGCTGCTCAGAGACAGAGTAATGAACAGAGCTTCTTAATTGTAACATGGCCCTAGATTTAGACTAGAATTTGGCAAAGACTTTCTAGAAAGAGTGTCAAATAAGAAATATTTGATGACTCTTAAACCAAGTTTAACACAAATGCAGCCAGAGATTATAGCTACATAAACACATGGGATTATGGGTTGAATGGCAGTCTCTGAAAGACATGTCCACTTTAAGAATGTTTCTTTTTTGAATGTGTGGCCATATTTGGGAAAATTGTTTTGTATATTTAATTAAGAATCTTGATAAGAGACTATCCTGAAAAATCTGTGCAGTTCCTTAATCCAGTGGCAAGTGGCTTTAGGGCAGAAGAGAAAGAAAAGAATCTGAGCCACATAGGGAAGAACTGAAGGCCATGTGAAGACACAGGCAAAGGCAAGAATGGTATGACCACAAGGAATACTGGCAGCCATCAGTGACAGCAAGATATACAATGCATCTTCCTTTAGATTTGTTGGAGGAAGCCAAGATATGTCTATACCTTGACTTTAGACTACAGCTTGATTTTAGACTTCTGGCCTTCAAATAATGAGAGAGTCGATTTCTGTTTCTTTCTCCAAGCCACTATATTTACAATTATTTGTTGTCAGAACCTCAGAAAAGTAATATAATGCTGTGGGATGTTCTGTATGGCAAATGTGTTGCTCTGATTGGTTAGTAAATAAAACACTGATTGGCCAGTAGTCAGGCAGGAGGAAGTATAGGCGGGACAAGGAGGAGAAGAATTCTGGGAAGTGGAAGGCTGAGTCAGAGACATTGTCAGCCGCCATGATGACAAACAGCATGTGAAGATGCTGGTAAGCCACGAGCCATGTGGCAAGGTATAGATTTATAGAAATGGATTAATTTAAGCTGTAAGAACAGTTAGCAAGAAGCCTGCCACGGCCATACAGTTTGTAACCAATATAAGTCTCTGTGTTTACTTGGTTGGGTCTGAGCAGCTGTGGGACTGGCAGGTGAGAGAGATTTGTCCTGACTATAGGCCAGGCAGGAAAACTCTAGCTACAATATAATGTGTATGGTTTAATTCAATAAAACTTTATTCACAAGAACAGGCATCAGCCCATTGGTCATGGTTTTCTAACTCTTGAGTATGGACAACAAGAAAACTAAATAGGGTGGAAAGCTAAGTGCAAATTATACTTATTTAGAGTCTCCTAAAGCTAATAAATGCACACACACACACACACACACACACACACACACACACACACACACATATATATATGTGGGGTCGGGAATTTTGAAAATGTTTAAAGGCAAAATTCCAAGATAGAATAAAAAATGTTAGCTTATAGGTTCTTATTAGAAGGTATTGACTAAAGTCTACCTCAATTTGAGATAAGAAAAAAAAGTATGTGCTCAATTTCAGCTTTCTTCCTACAATGAATACTGTTCCCTTCCTGGAATGATTCAGGAGACATAGAAGACTCTAGGGTGGGAGTTGTGGCTTAGTTTTCACTGGACTAAGCATGAAGTGTAACGATTACTTTTCATTGTCAACTTTATTGGTTTTTGAGCCATCAGGAGACACACCTACTGAAGTTGTTTCCAGAAAGGTGTTAACAGAGCAGGAAAGACACAACCTGAACGTGGATGACACTGTCCCATGGGCTTGAGTATCAAGCTGAATAATAGTGAGAAGGTGCTGAATACTAGCGCAGCATTCATTACTCTCTGCCTCCTGATAGCAGATGCCATATTCTCAGCTTCCTCAGGATCCTGACACCATGCCATTTCTGCCATGTTGGACAGTATCCCCATACTGCTAGCCAAAGTAAGCTTTTCCTTAAGTTGCTTTTGTCAGGTATTTGCTCACAGCAATGAGCATAGTAACTGATATCAGAACTTTACTTTTCTTATGTCTCAGGAGACCTTCTAGGAGTTTCCAAAGGGGGAAAGGTGGTACTAGCCATTACAGGATGCTGACAAGAAGTAACTTAGGGGAGCAAAGGTTTATTTTAGGTCACAGTTCTAGGTTACAGTCCATCACAGACAGGAGGAAACTAAGGTGACAGAAATTTAAAACACCTGGTAACATCATATTCACAGTCAAGAGCAGAGAACAATGAATGCATTGCTAGTTCTCAGCATATTTCTTCCACTCTTATACAGTATAGTGCATAAATCCTGGGAATGGTGCCACCCATAGTGGACTAGGTCTTCCCATGTCAATTAACAAAATCAAGAAAATCCTTCCCAGATATTCCCAGAGGCCAGCTTGATCTAGACAGTTCCTCATAATATCTCCTTGGGTGGTTTGAATAGCAATGGCCCCTATAGGCTCATATATTTGAATGCCTGGTCATTGGGGAGTTTCACTACTTGACAGCCATTAGTAGAAGTGACCATGGAGTAGGTATGGCTTATTGGAGGAAGTGTGTCACTGGGGTGGGCTTTGAGGTTTCAAATGCTCAAACTAGGCCTAGTGGCACTCTCTTCCTGCTGCCTATGGATCCAGATGTAGAACACTCAAGGTATTTCTCTAGCACTATGTCTGCCTGCATGCCACCATGCTTCCTACCATGATGACAATGGACTAAACCTCTGACCTATAAGCCAGCCACAATTAAATGCTTTCCTTTATGAGAGTTACTGAGGACCCAAAGATGGATGCATGGATCACCCTGGGAAGGGGAAATAGATGAGATCTCCATGAGTAAACTGGGGGTGAGGGGGGCAATGGATGGTAGGGGATGGAGAATGAGAACATAATGGAGTGGTATGGTTGAGCAGGGACAGGGATGGAGTGGGAGAGCAATGAAAGAGATACCATGATAGAAGGAGACATCATGTGGTTAGAGAGAAACCTGATGCTAGGGAAGTTCCCAGGAATCCACAAGGATGTTCCCAGATTAGACTACTAGCAATAGTGGAGAGGGTGCCTGAACTGGCCTACCCTGGTAATCAGATTGGTGAATACCCTAAGTGTCATTATGGAGCCTTTATCCAATAACTGACCAAAGCAGATGCAGAGATCCACAGCCAAGCACCAGGTTGAGCTCCAGGAGTCCAGTCGAAGAGAGGGAAGAGTGATTACATGAGCAAGGGTGATCAAGATTATGATGGGGAAATCTACAGAGACAACTGAACCAAGCTTGTGGGAAATCACGAACTTTAGACTGACAGCTGTGGAGCCTACATGGTCCTGTACTAGGCCCTCTGCATATGGGAGACAGTTGTGTAGCTTGGTCTGTTTGAGGGGCCCTTGGCAGTGGGATCAGGATCTATCCCTGGTGCATGAGCTGGCTTTCTGGAGCCCATTACCTATGGTGGGATGTCTTGCTCAGTCTTGATGCAGTGGGGAGGGGCTTGGTCCTTCCTCATCTGAATATACCAGGCTTTGTTGACTCCACATGGGAGCCTTTACCCTTTTGGAGAAGGGTGTGGGGGGGTGAGTAGGGGGCAGAAGCTGGGGGAGGAGCGCAAGGAGGGATGAGAGGAAGATCTGTAGTTGGTATGTGAATTAATAATTGAATGAATAAGAAAAAAATTTAAATTAAAAGAAAGATTTTCCGTGATTATGGTATCTTTTCACAGCAGTAGAACATTGACTAAGACACTCTTCTAACAGGCTATTCTAGATTATGTCAAGTTGACAACTTATTTTATGTTCAAGGCCTTAACCACTAGGCAATCTTGATGCTGGCACAAATTGACAGCGAAAATTGACTATCACACTAAATCCCAGACTATCTACTGTTCCACCATTTTGTTCTTTTGGTGGCTTGTCATGCCACTATCTGTGAGAGTGAGGAATGCGTATAGAGGATGTATTTGTACCTTCACTCTTGTTGTAAAGTTGAGAAACACCACAGAGAGGCTAAAGTTCTATTCTTTCTCCCAGTAATAATGCCTACAATAACTAAGCCATTTTGCTTCCCACTTTTAAATGAACATCAAATCATGTGTCACTAGAAATTGGATGGCACTAAGACTACTGTAACAATTTTTGGAGTGCTTGGTTTCCTTTTGTCCCTGCACCTGTACAATTTCAATAGCTCATGGGAAAAAGAGGATTTATTTTCTGGGTAAACTTTATGATTTGAAAATAAAAGCCCAGACACTACTTTTCCAATGTGAAAGGATTGCATTAAATTGCCCAACTGTTCTTTGGAATCTCAAAGGTCATTGTTGAATGGCTGTAAATCTCCCTCAATGAAAAACATGGTTGTAAAAATGTTCACCACAAGATTCTGTGTATGCACTTACCACTTCCTTTTCATTCTGTCCTTTTTTAAATAAGTTTTTTTTTTGTTATGTGGCCCTGGGGATGGAACCCAGAGCCTTGTGCATGCTAGGTAATTGCTTTACCACTAAGCTACACCCTTGGGCCTTTCTCATCATTTTTAGTCATTTACATCTCTCAGGGCCTCTCGCTGCCTCTTTGTATATTCCTCTCCCGTCTGTATTTCTTTGACTTTCATTATTATTTTTGCATCATTTTTCCCCACCACCAACTATTATTGAAATCACAGAACATCATTTTAAGCATTATACACATATTTTTTTTCTAATTCTTACTTCCTAAGCTAAATTTTTAGTAGAATTATATGAATGAGGAAACTCAAACTTAGAGAAATTTGAAAATCCATTAACACTTAAAGTGGCCTGGAAAGTGAAAGCTGCCTTCTCAGCATCTTTTTTCCTTCTTTTTCTTTCTTTTTGTATGAGTACCCCTTATCCATGGCTAAAACTCCTGTGTTTCCCAAATATCATAATAAAAATTACATGAGTCTATATGTACAGATATGTATCTATATACTACAATGAAGATTTATGTTTTGGGCTCAGTTTGAAAATGAAAGGATGTTTCCTTTTTTCCTTTAGAAATAGTGACAATGAATTTGTTCTCAATAATTCTTAATACATACATACATACATACATACATATGTGTGTGTGTGTGCACGTGCGCCATTGCAAGCATGTAGAGGTCTGAGGACAATTTGCAAAATCAGTTCTTTTCCTCCACCATGTGGGTCCTGGAGCTCAAACGCAGAATTTTAGGTTTGGCAACAATTGCCTTTACCCACTGAGCTCTCTCACCAGCCCCAGTATTCTTTCTATCATTACTACTACTACTACTACTATTATTATTATTATTATTATTATTGCTATTATTATTGCTATTGTTATTCTGAGACAGAGTCTTGTTATGTAACTCTAGCTGGCCTGGAGTTTTCTATGTAGCTCAGGCTGGCCTCAGACTCATGGTGCTCCTTAGTGATTTATCACTAAGTAAATCCTGGGTACTTGGGTTACAGGTGTGCTACTATGTGTAGCTGGCAGTTCTCATTTTTCTAAAAACAGAAGTCCTATTTTGGACCCTCGATTCTAATTTTGTCATTGTTCAGTAGTTCTGATTTGTATGGTAGCATCTATTAGCCATATTTATTGGGTATCCACTGCAGAGAGAAGAAAATAATTATAATTACATACACTCACTGGAATAGTCAATTTAAGACCTATGGCCCTCCTTGCCTTCTGGGAGAATTTTGTCCTATCAAGTAGCTGGAATGAACTCTGTGATACTTTTGCCTTATCAATGTCCATATTATGGCTCCCAGATGGTAACAGGGTAGAAGAAATTCCTCCTAGAACTTCCAAGTCCAAACCACGTTTGGTGGCTCACACTGAGAATCCCAGCACTCTGGAGGCAGAGCCAGGAATGCCGTGACTTCAGATTAGCCTGGGACATAGTGAGTTCCAGCCTAGCTTGGGCTATACACTTTGTCACTAAATAAATGCATACATACATAAGTAAATTAGTGAATTCATAAGATGTCAAAGCTCTAGTCTAGGAGTTTAAAGAAAAGAGAAACTCTACAGCAGGGGATTAGTTCTCAGGGTCCTGGACAATTAACAGTGAGGCAGGAAAGATTTAGTCACAGGACCATGACAGTAGCTTAGTGTCAGAGTGTCTGTCTAGTATGTAGGACTAGGTGAGGACCTGGGTTCCATCTCATAAGCACCAAGAAAAATAAAGAAAAAAAGAACAGGAAAAGGACTATCAAGAGTTCACAGCAATAAAACCACTGCCTTTGAAGTGAGTACCTGTCATTTCCAAGTTACATTCTAGGTGCAGTGGGTAAATCGGCATGTTTATTTTTAATAGTTAATCAATGCCATCAGTACTTAATGGCTTTGTTTTATATTTGGATATTATATTTTTTTATAGGTACAGCTCTAGCTTTTCTCTTTTCTTCATAGTAATGGGGATTGAAACAAGTGTCTCATATGTGCTAGGTAAGCACTCTACACAATTTCCGTGTGTGTGTGTGCGTGTGTGTGATGTATGTGTATGTTCACATACATGTCTGTATATGGAGGCACGCATATACCGTGGTATGCATGTGGAGGTCAGAGAACAACTGTAGGTGTTGTTCCTATCTTCTACTGTGTTTACGGCATGTTCTCTTTCTTGTTTGCTGCTAAGCTGTATACTCCAGGCTGGCTGGTCCTCAAGCTCTCCTGGATTGTTTTGTTGCTGCCTCTTATTTTGTTGTAGGAGCACTGGGAATACAGATACATATCATGTGTCTAGCTTTATGTGAGCTCTGAGCATTGGAACTCAGGTCCTCATGCTTGTGTGGAATGCATTTCTCATCTCCCCAGCCCTTGGAATCAGCATTCTTAAGTATAAGACTTATTATTAAGACTATTGAATTCTGTTACTGATTACTATTGTTGGGTGAGTTCTCAAAAGGTGGGTACAAGGGTCAGTCAGCACTTCATGAATTCAGAAAGAAAATACCTGTGTCCTGTGTGCCTGCATTTTTCTTGTTGGCCATGTTAAATATCGACCTTCTGGAGTCCACAAGCAGCCGGTAGTATCCAGCTGTCAGACAGGCCAGGTTCATGGCGTCTGATGACTCCATAAGGAGTGTGATGGGCTGAATAACAAAGAAACACACAAGGAAGAATTTTTAATTAGTCTTCTTGCCTAAAGTATTTATAAATGCTTATGAACTGTAAGCAAAGGAAGTTACTAAGCAAACATTCCGTTGGAGCATTGTAATGAGGGAGAAACTCAAAGGCAATACAAGGTGCCTTACTGAGAAAACATTCAGGAGACACAATTGTCAACGCCTGCTGCCTTCACAGAAGAGTTGGCATAACTGGCAGAAGAGCTCCGAGAGAAGCAGAGGACCTAGCTTGAGCCACACTGCCACGTAGGGAGGAGTGAATTAAGGGTGTTAGAAACATTGGGAAAGGATTTCTCCAGAGCAAATGAGAATGCACCCGTTCTCTGCAGCAGGAAAGGTGACTATAACAGAAACAACATTGAGTTCACATGTGCTCGTTGTGCTTATGGGAATTCATGGACTGAATTTAAAACTCTCTTCCAACTCATTCTGGAAAGAAATGAGTACAAAGCCTCATGAAACATAGATTTTCTTTTACAATAGCTAAATGTCTAAAGAGTAATAGTTAAGGATAAGTTATCTCAGTTACCAAGAATCAAACCCATTACCTGAAATCCTCAGAAATATTAAATTTGAGATTCATGAGATTGGCGAGATGGCTCTGCTTGACAGCTTGTACCGCTTTTCCGGGGGCATCTGAGTTTGGTTTCCTACACTTCCACCTGCTGGCTCACAACTGCCTGTTACTCTAGATCCAGGAGAGCCAATACCTTCTTCTGGCCTATAAAAGCGCACGCACGCACGTATATGTGTGTGTGCATGGGTGCACACACACACTTTAAAAAATCTTATTTAAAATGTGGGATTAGTGATGAAAAAGAGTGTTCAAGAGAAATAAAATGCAAGTCACAATTTTCACTATAACTGTATAGAAAGTGTCAAAGAGAGCTAAGAAAAGGATGTTTCTAAAAGAAGTTGTAAATTTACACAAACATAAACTAGAGCTGAGAGCTGGGAAAAGCATGCTAAAACTGGAAACAATGAGCTCATATGAGGCCACATATCCTAGGTATGGAAGGAAATGCTCATAGGACAACCTTTCTCATTGACTTGCAAGGATGTGTTCTTGTTGGAAGAAAGAGCAAAGGAGGCAGAAATATGGGAATAGAAAAAAGCAGGCAACAAAAAAGCCAAGACAGCAAAGTGACAAGTCTCTACTTCTCACTCTTAGGAGTAGGACAGTGGCCAGGTTCCATGCAATTGGTTATTGGAACAACACTTCCCATCCAAAATCCATGAACTGTCCTTTCCACATAACTGAAGTCTCTGCTTAGTCTCTAAGCTACCCATTATCTGTCAGTCCAGAGAGGAGACCATTAGCAGGGTCTCCTCAGTCATTTCTGATTGGGACATACTATTCCTATTACTAGTGACAATATCTAGTTCTCATCCATTATGTCTTTTCCTTACAATGTGACTATTTCTCTCAGCATCTTGGGCCATGAACTAGGATAGGCACTCCAAGAATCTTGCCATACTTGTGTTTGGCTAGGAAGTCAATTGGAGCCATCTAGAATTAAGGACATGGCATCCCATGTGCATAGGTGACATGTGAGCCTCCATTCTCTCTGTCATGGTAATCTCTTCCTGCAGTAGAGCATGCTAGTACATTCTGATTTGCTCTGCAGAAACTCATTACAATCACCCCAATGTCCCTTGATCCATTTCTCCAACTCTGCCATAGTGGGAGTGACTTTAGGGTTGGGTATCCCAACTTAACCAAAGAGAATGAGAATTCTAATGAAGCTAGGGGAACTCTCACTGACTCCTTATGTGAGTCTGAGAAGAAGGGTCTGAGAGATGATGACTTGCTTTTTTTTTTTTTTTGCATAGATGGAGAAACTGTGCCCTAAGAAATATAACAACCTATCCCCAAATCACACAGCAACTTAATGAGTACTAGAGTCCCTGGAATGGAATTGTATGGATTCATTTTTTATTTTTTCACAATATATTATCTTTGAGGTCCTGCATATATCAATTCTTTCCTGTATGGTGACTGCCATCAATGTTATCAGAAATGAGGTGTTCAAGCCAGGACTATGGGTCAACATTTGAAAGGCTCACCTTCACATCTAGCACGTGCAACTCCACCCTCACCAAATTCTCCTCTTCAGTAAACATTTCAATCCTGTTGACATGGCTGAAGTCAGCTAAAAGAGCCACCAGATTGGTTTTGGTGTTTATGACATGGCTTATGCCATACCGGGGACCAACCAGAAGAGTCACTTCTGAGCGCTTTTCTGCCTGCTGAGGAAAAGAGAATGACAGAATATTTCAAAGCCTGGACTTCTGAAGCACTATGTAAATCTCAGTCTGAAAGTCTGTTTTCATAAGATCACATTGTTTTCTTTAGAAAGTTTTTCTGGGTCACACTGTACTAAATCATCCAATTAGAAGGACTCATATATGAGTGTATGGAGATGCTGATAAATTATGAATAACATAGAAAGTAAATGTTATCATGATACAATATATTTATAAACATCAGAAGCATTTAGAAGTGAAACTTGAAAATTTTTTCCCCTTCTGGCTCAGTGATGAAAAGTCATCATTGTTAAGAGTCCTTTTGATTTCCTTGTTTCTTTGCATTTCTTTTTACAGGGACTGCTACAGCACCACTATCTGGTTTGAACGTTTCTCAAGCTGTCTTCAGACTATCTTCAGACTTCAATCCTAACCAGGAAAGATTGCCAGACTCTTTGTTTTTGTCACCAGGGACAACTCCTTGAAGACAGCCCATGCCGTGATATTTGCAGGCCTCTGCGGCTCCAGAAAGAAAGAAAGGAAATGCAATTACCACTAACGTTGCCTTGAACACACGGCCTCCATATAGTCGCAGGTCACTGAGGAACTTGAGATAGTGGACCTTGGCTTGCAATGCAGACAGCTAAGGAGAGAAAAGAGAAATCAAATGTGGACTCTAGTGGGTGGGGCCCTTTCTGCTGTGGAAATAAAGGCACAAGAGAAGCATGCTTTTTTTTTGAGACATGGTTTCATGTATCCTAGGCTACTCTCAAGCTTACTATTTAGCCAAAGATAACCTTGAACTTCTGATCCTCTTGCCTTCAACTCTAGAGTGTTGGAATTACTGGTGTGTGCCACCATGCTCACTTTATGCGGTGCTGGGGCAGAGTCCAGGGCTCTGGATTGTCTATGAACTGAGTTTCACCTCCAATCCCAAAGGATGCTTTTATTGGGGAGATGGGATGTGAGAAAGACTCTTCAGTATGAAGGGTAGCAAATTGCTATATCCTGCATTTTCTGGTGTCAAACTGCAATTTGACCGCTTCTGGAGAAGTGTGTGTGTGTGTGTGTGTGTGTGTGTGTGTGTGTGTGTGTGTGTGTGTGTTGGGGTAGGTGCATGGTTAGGCCATTTAACAAGTGAGAACAAAGTAAGACATGACTACCCACTGGGAGGTTACAATAGGCAAGGGACTTTCCAACAGTGATTAGGGGCAAAGGAATGTGACATGTGGCCTATAAATTCTCCAATAACACAGAGACTCACCTGCACATAAAATTTGTGGGGGTTTCTGAAATCTATGCAAAGTCTTTAACAGGCTTGCTCAACCTCCCCTCTCAAGTTTCTTCCACTCTTTTCAAGTTTCCAGGGAGAATGAACTTTCTGAACTCCAACTACTGGAAAACTGTCTGAGGCTGCTATGTAAATCCTTGTTTTGTTAATTCAACTCTGAAAATCTGTTGAGAATTCTCTGAGTTGAATTACAAATATCCAGGTAGAACCAATTTTTATAGAGACTTCAAAATTGTAGGCTTTTACATCATTTTAAAAAAGAGGAATTTGACTAGAAATGTGTCCTTGTTTCATATTGAATGCAAAAGGAATGTTTGTCAGGGTGAAATTTTCAACAAGGTATAGATGATCACTGTTAAGTAGCAAAGATTGTAAAATTCTGTTTCAGCCATGCATGACTTTCCAACTCTTGATAACTATAATGACAGGTATTGCCCTTTGTGTAGCTGGGATTTTGTACTGTTCACTCACTCTAAATCTCACCAAAAACCTGAAACAATTTCTGCAAACCACTCACTCATGGCTAGAAATGCTACTTTTCATAGGAAACACACACACACACACACACACACACACACACACACACACACACACACACACACAATTGGTACACGATAAGTGATAGAATAAACTAAAATTGGTGGTTGCCAAATTATTACAAGACCAGTAGACCAGGCTTGGAAAATAAACCAAATCAAATTAGTTAACAGAAATCAATTTTGGGTAAATAAGAACAAAAACTGTAAAACTGAAGTGTGTGTGTGTGTGTGTGTGTGGGTGTGGGTGTGTGGGTGTGCATATATGAGTGTATGTGTGAATGGAAGACAGAGGACAACCTCAGGTGTGATTTCTCAGAAGCCAGTTACCTTGTTTTGTTGGAGATGGTTTCTCATAGGCCTGAAGTTCACTAAGTAGGCTAGGCTGCCTGGCCAGTGAGTTCCAGTGAGCCCCAGTGAGCCTCTGTCTATCTTCCCAGCACTGGGATTATAAATGTTAGTCACCACATGGGTTCTGGGATTGAATTCCGGTCTTCCTGCTTGTGTAGCAAAGCTTTAACAATTGAGCAATCTTCCAGCCCTGGGAATCATAAAACTCTTGACCCGTGGTATCTTGCTATTTTTCTGAAGCTAAGTACTCACAGTGAGGTGATAGGAGACATTTTCCTTCCATTTGAAAGAGAATGTGGCTGAGAGTGTACTGAACTTGATTATATGTTTAAAAAAAGTTTATGGGGTGAAGCTTTATAAAAATGACAGAAAATAAGATACTAGGACCAAAGAACTACCCACATGGATGGTAAGTTGTACTGGGGTCAGGCAAGTTTGAATAGCCCATATCAGCTGCAATACGTACGCAGGCTGTTGCTATTTTATAGGCTCAGAGATTTAAGGCTCCTTGTCCTTCTACTTACTGGAATCTTTGCTCTCTCATTACTTCTATATCATACCTTTCTTTTTCTGACCAACAGTATACTTTTAAATGGTCTTTGTGTGTCTCCTACTTAATGAAAACAGAAATGAATACAAGGATTTTAACACCAATAATGAGTAACAGAAATAACTTTGCTTTGTCTTTCCATTGTAGAATTTAATCCAATGGTTGTCACTGGGAATGTTGGTGGTAGTGATTTTGGGCGTTAAGGCATATTTGGTAATATCTGGACACATTTTGTTTGTAATAATTAAGGGAGGGGTGACACTGGCCAGAGTAGATCAAAGATGCCGCTTCATATTTCACAATGCCAAGCATAGCACCCTTATATCTTGGCAAGGAACAACCTCTTACCAAATGTCCACAGCTCCGTAGAGAGAATCCCTACTGTAATACATACAGTAACTGGCCTGCAGGACCCCTTACCGGCTGCTGTGCATTAAAGTTAGTCTGAACAGTAACCAATCACAGGATAAAAATGTACAATTATCTTGTGATTTGATCCCCTGACTGTAAATCTCATGTGAACACCCTATACCTCCTGCCCCACACAATAAGTAGTTTCCAATTTGTGAGAAAGAAATAGATTTCTGGAAGGATCGGTAGTTTTTGTTCCTTTTAGACATATCTGAATAGTGTATGAAGTTCTTCTTGAAATATGGTGTGCCAAATGTGTTCTTCACAGGCTAATTTTAAATGATTTCTTGAATGCATGCAAGCCTCTCTGCTTAAAATCTAGATTCTATTAGGATGTAACTGGGATACCTTTTTACCCGGTGGTACCAAGTTTTGATTTGCTTTGACAAGGTGGGAAAGTGCTTTCTTGATGTTCTTCTCTTTCATGCTCTGCAGCACAGCAGATGGAAGAAATGTCTCCAGTCCCCATTCTTTCCTGCAACAGAAAGTGCATCATTCATTCCTCGCTCTTGTGATGATGACTTATATAAGACCAAATGACACTCTGCTGTTTGTTAGAACAAATGGACTCTTGGTAAGACAGGGAGGCAACTTTTAGTTTACATGTAAAAAACACATTATTGGATCATTGATACACATGTTCACATTTAAAAAGAAATGTACATATTCCTCACTCTGTAGAAAGACCACTAACAGTCAGGCAGTGGTGGCACACACCTTTAATCCCAGCACTAGGAAGGCAGAGCCAGGCTGATCTCTGTGAGTTCGAGGCCAGCCTGGTCTACAGAGTGAGATGCAGGACAGGCACCAAAACTACACAGAGAAACCCTGTTCAAAAAAAAAAAAGAATCATTTTGTTCAACCAATTTCTGAGTCTGTTAAATACATCCCATATTCAGGTATTTCCAATATGCTTTCTTTGCCGCCCTCAACTTGACCTTACTGTCTTCATTGATTGTGCTTGCCTTAGGGATATTTGTGTCTTTATTTTAAAACACACACACACACACACACACACACACACACACACACACTTATATACATATAACACATACACATATGGGGGACAGTGCTAGGGCTCAGAGACCTAGGGTAGAATAAAACATGGCTGACCAAAAAAAAAAAAATTAAAAAACAACAACAACAAAACAAAAATCTAAAAGTCAATGAAATGATTCCTAACAATATTCTGCTATACTCATAGACTGGTGCCTAGTCCAATCATCATCAGAGAAAGTTTCTCCCGAAGCTGATGGGAGTAGATGAGGAGACCCACGTTCAAACATTGGTCAGAGCTTGGGGAACCCCATGGAAGAGGTCAAGGAAGGATTGTAGGAGCCAGAGGGGATGGAGGACACCAGGAGAATACCATCCACAGAATGTACTATGCAGGGCTCATAGGAGCTCACAGAGACTGAAGAGACAATCACAGAGCCTGCATGAATCTGACCTAGGTCTGCTGCATATATGTTATGGCTGAATAGCTTGGTGTTCTTATGGAATTCGTAACAGTGGGAGTGGAGGCTGTCTCCAACCCTTTTGCCTGCTTTTGGGCCCCTCTTCCTCCTACTGGGTTGCTTTGTCCAGCCTTGACATGAGGGTTTGTGCCTAGTCTTACTGCACCCTCTTATGCCATGTTCAGTTGGTATCTCTGGGAGGGCTGCTCATTTTTGAAGGGCAACAGAGAAGCAGTGGATCTGGAGGAGAAGGGAGGTGGGGAGGTACTTGGAGGACTGGAGGAAGGGGAGGCTGTGGTTAGGATATATTGTATGAGATAAGAATAAAGAGAAAATTGAAAATAAAAAGATAAAATACACACACATATAAAACATATATATATATATAATATATATAATATATATATACACACACATATGCATGGGGGGATGTGCAGCACTAAGGCAGGAACCGAAGGCTTTATTCATGCCAGGAAAGTGCCCCTGCTCTATATTATTATCTTACATGAACGTTTTTCATATCATTGTGTCTTTTAAAATACTTTCTTAGAGAGTTTTCTACAACATGTTTTGATCACAGTGATCCCCACTCTCCCATCTTTCCAGGTTTACCCCCTTCTCTGCCCACCTAACCTCCACTTAACCCATGAAGACTGATTTGCACTGTCCAGACTTTCTTGGACGTGTGTTTTTCCACTACCATATCCTTATGTCTCATCTTTACACTCAGATCACAAGTTCCTTGATGGTTGGGATTATGTTTAACACAAATTAGTGCTTTCTACTATCTGATGCAAATACTATATACAATGCTCAATCAGTATTTGATAGAAGATCTGATGGCTATCCACACTGTTTCCAGTGAAGCTAGTTATCTTTGTGAGGTTCTGGTCTACATAATGTTCTACTTGGGAAGAAGTGGCTAGACAGTAGGAGCAGAAAGATGTGCTAGTTTTTCTGAAGGTAGGGTCTCTCACTGGCTTAAGAATCACTGATTAAGCTAGGCTTGCCGGTCAGCGAGTCCCAGGAATCCACCTGTCTCTGCCTCACCAGTGCTAGGATTCCATGCCCATGCTACATGGATCACCAGCTTTTTAAGCATGAGTTCTAGGGGTCAAATTCTGGTCCTTATGCTTACACAGCAAGCACTTTAGTGACTGAGCTGTGTCCCCAGTCCCCCAAATGCATTTTAGTTGTCTGAATATGTTCTTCAGTTGTGTAGGCACCTTTTCAATTGGCAGCCAGTTTTATCTGTACCCAGATAGTACTTTAGATAGTAGAAGGAATATGTGAATGTGTCCAACTGATATTGAGACCTGTTTTTGAACAGACAGTTTCTCAGACTACAGTCATTATGTGTATGCCATGGGGGAAAAGGGATGGACAACTCGGGAGAGTGAACCATATGTTTAGGTGGCAATAGGTACATTTGTAATTGACCAAACAGTGGCAGCAAATTGGAGCTGTAGTCTTCCCCAAGCCAGGCTCAAAAGCCTGTTGAGAAAAGCCCCCAGGTTAGGTAGTATGGCATCATGGTACTTTACAAGCAGCCCCTGGGAAAGTGCCTTTGGAAAATGGGATTGTATTCATTTGTCCATGTTTTGAGCATGGATGGGGAGAAATTCAAGGCTTTTAGCATGGCGTTGAGATATGTATTCAGTCTGGCCATAAGAAATGACACACGATTCACTTTTTTGTTAGCATAAAGAGCTGCGGGGATGAAGTAAGTGGTATTTGCTTTAGGCTAGAGAATCTCTTGCTGAGAGACTGAGCCTTCTCTCTTAAAGGATGACCCTTAAATAGATTCATCAGCTGGAGGCAATACAAACCATCTATTTTCAAAGAAAAAAGGGTCTTTCTTGGCCAAAGAGGGATGCTGGTCGTAAAATGGCATACTCAGCAAGAGAAGGCATCCAAAGTTTACAAACAAGATAAGCTTCACAGAGTCAACTTTGCTGTGTGACATCTTTGCCAGCCACTTCACAGGTTTTTTTTTCCCTACACAGATATCAAGGCACTATGCTTCCTGATTGTGGCACTCTTTTCTTCAAGATTTCTTTTTATTTGATGTGTATGAGTGTTTTGCTTCCATGCTTGTATGTGCACTAAATACATGCTTGGTGCCCACAAATGCCAGAAGAGGGTGCCAGTTTGCACTGGGACTGGAGTTACAGATGGTTGTAAATCACCATATGGGTGCTAGGAACCAAACTCAGAACCTGTGCAAGAGCAGCAAGTGCTCTTAACTACTGAGTCATTTCTCCAGCTCATTATTATTATTATTTTTTGACAAGGTCTTATTATGCAACTCAGGCTGGCTTCACACTGGTGATTCCCCTAACTCAGACTCCCTCAATGCTAGGACTATAGGCGTGAGTCACCAGGCCCAGCTCATCTCCTGTTGTGAAGACTCTTCAGAAAAGGTCTCTCTGTAACAGTGGTTCTCATCTTTCCTAATGCTGCGACCCTTTTTAATACAGTTCCTTATGTTGTGCTGACCCCCAACCATAAAATTATTTCGTTGTTATTTCATAACAGTAATTTTGCACTATTATGAATTGTAAGGTAAATATGTTTTCTGATGGTCTAAGGCAACCCCTGTGAAAGGGTCCGAAGGGGTCGCAACCAACAGGTTGAGAACCACTGCTCTATAATAACCCTGGCAAGAGAGGAAGGATTCTAAAGAGACAATTGTGCCCATCCTTTGTTCTACCAGACTATTAAGACAAAAGAACCCCTAGGAAATGGAATTCTTCTCGAAATATCACACTGGAAGAAGGCAATGGCTGAAGCCTCATCCATGCAGACAAGGAGCTTGCCTCCTAGGAAGAAAGTTCACCCAGTCCCCACAATTTATCTGAACACCATGCCATAGACAGCAGACAATGATGAAGAAATGGTGAACAGGAGCACACCTTGACTAAGACTGCCGAGTTACATAGAAGACTTGCCCTCTCATAAAACTTACTTAAATCTAACCCTCATGTCAGGACCCTGAATACAGACTCCGGTCTGTCTTTGTTCCTCTTTTCAGTTCTACCACGTGAAACTCATCTTTTTCTTCTTTTTTCCTATTACTTGTCTCTTCAATTGGTGTACTTTAGAGGCGTGGCCAAGCCTAACTAGGCTCCAACAACAATTCAGTCTATCATACAAACTAAGGCACAAGAGTAGTCCCACTGCTTGGGATTTAACCCCGTCCTAGCCCCACCCCTGTCCTGTGACTTGAGAAAGTAACGATTTACTTAATCATTTTGTACCTAGTTTACTCATTTATCTTTGAAGCAAGTCCTATGTGCCAAATGTGCTGATACTAATTTTTTCCTCATCCTGAGATGGGATCTCAGGAAGTTGCTCAGCTTCGCCTTGCACTTAGTCTGTAGCATTAGAACTTGGGATTCTCCTGCCTCCGCTTCATGAGTCGTTAAAATTTCAGGCCTGCACCACCAGGCTCTGCTGTTTGTTCATCTTGGTGTTTTGGGGACAAAAACTTGGTATGTGGTCCTAATTGGTCTTGTACCCATACTTCTGTCTCAGTATGCTCTATTGCTAAAGTTGGTGGGATGGCAGGAGTGAGCCATCATTCTGGGGCTTACTCTCATTAAAAAATTTACTTTCACCTTGCCTGCAATTTTCTAAAGGCGAATAAAGTGAGAAATGGATCTTTTCTATTATAAAAGTCAAAATATTTGTATATTTTGCCACTAGTTTACAAGTAGTCAACTACAAGCAAGATGAACTCCGCAAACAGATACAAAAAAGCAAAGAAAACCCCACAGCATCTCACTGCATTAAGTGTGAACACTTACTCAATGTATTTGAGGGAGATTTTCTGCGTCTGTTTGGTGGTGACAGTGGCGATGTACATTTGTAACGCGGCCAGCCGCAAGGCAATGTCATATTTCAGCTCAGGTCCAAATCGCTCCTGAACAACGTCGTTACAACTCTGTGAAGAGACCAGCAGAGGGCGCAGTTCATCAGAGCATGGGCTGTCTCGTGCTCCCCTTTAGAGGAGCAGGTGACACGCATCCCCCCCAGTGTTTCAACCTTCACTTCTAAGGCTCTGAGGCTAAATGTGGAAACATCTCCACCGTGCTGCTTGGAGCCGAGTCAGTATTTAATTGCACAAACACAGACCACACAAAACATTTAACAGCCATCGACAAGCTGTTATTTAAATATTTAGCTTTTTGTAAAAAATAATTAGGAATTTAGGGATGGAATTGCCAAACACAGGTGCTGCAGCTGAAGACAGAAGCATGGTGGAGGAATGTAGTTTTTGCTGCTGGACTTGGAATCCTGGCTTCCAAACTTCATTCATTTCACATAAGGTGTGGCCTTGGGCAAGTTCCTAACTTGATGGTGCCTCACTTTTCCTTTCTCTAAAATGGAGTGATAGTGTTCTCTAACAGCAGGGTGTTGTGAGGACTAAAATAGTTGACTGTGCTTGGAAGCTGTAAGCACACTTTAAAACATTTATTTATGTTATTCTTATTCTTACTTTGTGTGCTACTGGGGGTTTGCCAGTATCAAAGTCCTGGCTTTGCCAACAAAAGCTATCACATTTGAAATCTTACCATTTATTTGAACTCTTGCCCTCGGTTTATTCATCCGTGAGTGGGGCTCATAGGAACTACTTCACTAGAGCTGCTTGAGGATTATAAGAGGTGTGCTTAATCACAGGACATTGGTGTATGCTGTAAGGGTAGTTATTAAAACCTTCCATTCATTTCAATGTCTACAGCCATCCCATTTCAAATGTGTGATTATGTGGGAGTTATTCCACATATCTTGGAATCAGTTTGTTTAGTTCACAGAGTTTGTGGCTAGGGTCAAAATGTCGGCCATGTGTGGTGCTACACCCTATAGTTTCAGCTACTAGTGAGCCTGGGATGGGTGGATGTCTTAGTAGCTTTTCTATTGCTGTTCTAAGTATCACGAACAAGGCAACTTATAGAAGGGAGAGTTTATTGGGGACTTACAGTTCAGAGGGTGAGTGCATGACCATCATAGTTTGGAGCATGTCAGCAGGCAGGCAAGCAGGCATGGTGCTGGAGCAGTAGCTGAGAACTTACACACTTTTTCAAAAGGAGGCAGAGAGCTTACTAGGAATGAGGGCTTTTGAAACCTGAAAGCCCACCTCCAATGTCACACCTCCTCCAACACGGCCACATCTCCTAGTCCTCCCAAACAGTTCCACCAAATGGGGACTGTTGCAGGAATCTTAAAGGGGCTTATTAATAAAAACAAACCTGGAGCCA
The DNA here is from genome assembly GCF_949786415.1 of Peromyscus eremicus. Lineage (NCBI taxonomy): Eukaryota > Metazoa > Chordata > Mammalia > Rodentia > Cricetidae > Peromyscus > Peromyscus eremicus. Next base: position 22,278,086 of record NC_081439.1, on the reverse strand, counting down.
GTTATTGGGGTGAACGCTGGAATATCAGAGAAGCAGAACAAGCCACAGCCACCTTGCCTTGCCAATTCCTCAGCTGATCCTGTTTTCTCAGATTGGAAGCCTCTGAGTCCTTATCCAAATGGATCTCAGCTGAACTGCTTCTCGAAAGCCTGAATACTTAACCAGCCTAGTTCCTGGTTTTCACTTCTAATATACCTTTCTGCTTTCTGCCATCACTCCCTGGGATTAAAGGCGAGAGTCACCATGCCTGGCTGTATCCTTGAACACACAGAGATCCGGATGGATCTCTGCCTCTGGAATGCTAGGATTAAAGGCGTATGTGCCACCATTTTCTAGCCTTTGTATCTAGTGGCTGTTCTGTTCGCTGACCCCAGATAAGTTTATTAGGGTGCACAATATTTTGGGGAACACGATACCACTACAGGGGACCAAACATTTAAATACATGAGCCTATATGGGCCATTTTCATTCAGATCATCACAGTGAACTGCAAATTCAAGGCTAGCCTGGGCAAAATCACCAGACTGCATCTCAGTCAATGAAACTGGCTGAGCATGTGTTACAAAATGCTAAGGTCCCATGTGACCAGACTTGAGTAATGTATTCCTTTCTCTTGTTAGGAGCAAAGGGGGAAGTGGACGGAACACGCAGACTATGTAAAAAGATTCTATATGTGTGCTAACTGAGTTTTACTTTGAAAACTGGGTTCTGGTAAGAGAAAAATATCCCCTTTCCTGCATCCTTATTGCATTTTTTGCCTTGTCTCAAGTAGACATCAAAGGGAAACACGTGCTGCAATTATTTTTACTTCCTTTCTAAAAGAAGCATGTTAGTAATCACCTCATATACTGATTTTATGAAGTTAGGACCATGTATGTAATATTTAAACACTGCATACTTAGCACATCTTATGCTTTGTCTCTACATACAATGGATGCATATTTCTCAGTCCACTGCTTCATTGCTGAGTCCAATTGTCCTCCCAATCCATCCCTAATAAGATCTTTCACCTTTGTTTCCCTGAAAAATCTTAATGCTTCCTGGAACACACAGCAGCATGTATCTGAAGTGTGTCTGTCAAGAAACAAGACCTAGCATAGTTGGGACATACCCTCAAAAACAATTTAAAGCTGCCACTTTGTTTTGTTTATTTTGGTTTTCACAATCGTGCCTAAGTGCTTGAGGCAGTCAATCTTGGCTCCAACGTGTTAACAGCCTAGATAAGGTTGTTTTATACAGTCCTGTAAGAGAACTGGAAGCCCAGAATGTGGTGTGTGTTTGTGTATGCTCACATGCTTAGATGCACATGTATGTATGGGTGCACAGGCATATGTGTGCCCATGTGTATTAGGTCAAAGGACAACTTTGGATGCTCTACCTCAAGAGCCATCCACCTTTTTACTATTACATTTTTATATTTAGACAGGATTTCTCACTGGCCTGGAATTTACCAAGACTAGGTAAATTCCTAGGCTAGGCTAGCTGGCTGGCAATCATCCAGGATCTGCCTGTCTTTACTTCCCTGATGCTGAGATTGCAAGTGTGTGTTGCCACATCTTACTTTTTGCTTAATGTGGGCTCTGGGGACCAAACTCATGTCTTTCTGTTCTTTATAGACTGAGCTTTTGCCCTAGATTCAAAACAGAATGTGTGTGTGTGTGTGTGTGTGTGTGTGTGTATATGTGTGTATGTGTGTGTGTATGTGTGTGTGTATGTGTATGTGTGTGTGTGTGTGTGTGTGTGTGTGTGTGTGTGTGTGTGTATGTGCAGAACTTAGATATAAAAGCCCAGGTTTGATGGTAGGCTCTGTCAACTATCACTACATTTGCTTTAGCCATGACATGTTAGTTTTCTTATCTAAAAATGGGTGAACTTTGAAAAACAGCTAACTTGAGAGCTAACTAAATTGCAGTGTTCCTGTGATAGCTCTAAGGTGGTTAATTCATAAATGGCATGTGTTATATAAACACAAGCCATTATTGTTACTTTTTCTAAGAACTCTAGCCTGAACCATTTTTTTCCATTCCTGTTGTACCTTGCTGTGGCGGTTTGAATAAGAATGGCCCCTATAGGCTCATATATTTGAATGTTTGATCTCCAGTCAGTGGAACTATTTAGGGAGGATTAGGAGATGTAGCTGTGTTAGGGTAGGTGTGTATCATTGGGGTGGGCTTTGAAGTTTCAAAAGCCCATGACATTCTCTCAGTTATCTCTCTCTGCTTTGTGATTGCGGATCAGGATATAAACTTTCAGCTACTGCTCCAACAAAATGTCTACCTGCCTGCCACCATGCTTCCCACCATGATAGCATGAATTCTCTGAAAATATAAGCAAGCCCCATTAAATGTTTTGAAAAAAGTTGTCTTGGTTATGGTGTTTCATCACAGCAATAGAACAGTAACTGAGACACTTGCATTTAACCAGACTTCTGGGTAAATCTTTTGACAAGGCAATTAATCACTTAATTATTATATAATTAGTGAAGAATGACCCTGGAGAGTTAGTGTGCAATGTGTGTGTGTGTGTGTGTGTGTGTGTGTGTGTGTGTGTGTGTGTGTGTGTGTATTAGAGAGAGATAAAGAGGGAAATTTTTTTTTGGGGGGGTTTAGTTTTTTTTTTTAATTTGGCCATCCCATCACCAGAGTAGGTCAGTTCGGGCTGTCTCTCGACCATTGCCAGTAGTCTGTTGTGGGGGTATCTTTGTGGATTTCTGTGGGCCTCTCTAGCACTTTGCTTCTTCCTATTCTCATGTGGTCTTCATTTACCATGGTCTCCTATTCCTTGTTCTCCCTCTTTGTTGTTGATCCAGCTGGGATCTCCCGATCCCCCAAGCTCTCTTTCCCTCGACCCTCGCCCTTCACTACCCCCACTCATGTCCAGGCTGTTCATGTAGATCTCATTCCATTTCTAAAGAGAGAAATTAATCATCCTTTTATTACTCTTAAATCTATTACTTAAAAATACAGTCTCACAAGTGAATAGTAGCAACCATTTTGCTAAGTAGAGGTCCTAACAGGCCCCATTGTAGGCCTATAAAAAGTTCATTTGTAATTAATATATGCTTAAAAGGAAAGCAATGCTATTAACTTGTTTACAAAGATTTTGGTGGCTCATGGATTATATCCTGTTTATTAATTGGTATAAATAACTTTTTCTGAATAGAGAATGGACAGGGCAAACATCAGCAAGCATATTATTACAAATTAAAACAGGCTAGATTATTAGAGTTTACTGTTAATATATATGCTAAAATCTGTAAAAGACCTCATGGGCTATTAATGACTCAGAGATGAATATATATTATCACTACTGAAATCTGTTTGCATCTTCATGCTTCATCTGGCCAATGGTGACTGCTCTCATTAGGAGCCTGCCCAGTTAAATTGATTTTGGTTTTGTAAAGTGCTATGTGTGGCTTCTGTTTCCTCTTCTGTTCTCCAGGCAATTTCATTGCATCTTTGTAGTAGCTTAAAAATCAACACAGACACACGGGAGACCCGATGACTTCTAGTAGACAGATGTGTTATTTTAAACGCACTACACATTCTGTGATACAGTCATTTCCAAGTAGAGTCTGAGGCAAAAAACGTTCATTTCCTATTCTCTGAGGGGGAAATATAAGATGATAGTCACTTGATTTTAGTCTCCATCGCCCATAGTATATGGCTATTCTTCTCCCCTGCTGCCTATTCCTTTAAGAGGTAGATAATCTACCACCCACATGAAAGCCAAGGCAGGAAAATGGAAACATCATCAGTCTTTTTTCTTCCAGTCCCCAGGCAAGCTCTCCAGACAGGTTGTCTTATTTTGAGGCCAGTCCTCTAGTATAAAAGATGTCTTTCAAATGAGAAAACGCTCCATGCATTTGATTTGAGCAGGTATGCCTTAAACAAAACATAATGAGCTTTAGAGGTACTTCTTGTCTCCCTTCCCCAAGACAAGCACAGCCATGTGTTTTCCTCTTTACAAAGGCAATGGACTTCTTGCAGGGTTTAAACAGAAGCCGAATGGTTTGAAAGCACCATCCTGTTACCAAAATGAGAATGTAATTATAGAGAACAGCCTGTACCTGTATTTCACTGTCTACAGTTTTATACTAACAGGTACCTGGAGCTATTCATTTGCGACTAACTAGCTAATAATTGTAGTACATGGTCTTATTGGAGGTGACCTAGCCTCTGAGTGATGCTCAGCAGGAGTATGGGGAAGATGCAGTAACCAATAAGCTTAGAATCAAACTCTTTGTTTCATGCAGTCATAGTTGGCTGGGTTTCCTGGCCTACTGGAGGAACAGAAGACACTGTTGCCAAATCAGGGGTGCATATGACCTATATTTAACATTGAGAAAACCCGGAAGACAATAGTCTCACTGTTTAGGTTGGAAATGCAATATACATTTTAAATTATTTTTTATAAATAGGGTGTATATAGTGAAAGGATTAGACTTATCTTGGAGATGCAGAGCTATCTTCATGAACATTAATCAACCTCTTGAGCTAAAAAAAAAATCTTGTTCAAAGACCACAGAGGTGGAGAAAATTACTGGGCTCTTTTCTGAGGATCCCTACATACTAGAATGTATATTCTGCTTGCATATTCTGCTTCTTTTCCTCTCTGACTTCATTTCTGATCTCTCGAGTTTATTGCTACTTGATACCAACATACCTAATTTGCCACATCTATCATGTTTGTATCTTTCTTTCACCTGATATCTACTTTCTTAGCTCAGTTTTTCTCCTTCTTTTGTGTATGTGAAGGTAAAAGACATGCTTACAGACACTTGGAGTGATTCTATTACTGTGTACTACACATTAAACAAATAGATCCTTTTTGAGATTTTCTTTTTCTTTTTATGTGTATGGGCATTTTGTCTAAATATATGTCTATATACCACATGCATTCAGCGTACATAGAGGCCAGCAGAGGTCATTAGATCCCTTGGAACTGGAGTTACAGGTGGTTGTTAGCTGCCATATGGATGCTGGGAATCAAATTCTGATCCTTTGGAAGAATATTCAATACTATTAACTGCTGAGCCATTTGTCCAGACCCAATAAATAGATTATTAATGTTTACTTCAATTGCATTGGAAAATTTAAGTGAGAACAATAGGATGGATTCATAAAAGTATAGGAACATCTAAATATTGAATCACATAAACTTATTCATATATATCTATACCAATACATTTCCTCTTAGATGAATTGTCCCAGATACTCACTCCTGAAAGTTTTATTTTGTGTGTGTGGGGGGGGGCAATAATAATTAGCTGGACCATCTAGAGAAGATATATCTCTTTTAGAATCTTAAAATTTTGAAAATTATTAATTCCAATATTAATCATTATCACGATGTCTCAGAGAAATTTAAGCATGAAAATGAATGAATAAACATACAGAGAAGGAAAAACTTTTATAGTATACCAACTGATCAACAAAGAAGACATAATGAGATTAGGCATATTATTTTAACTCATCATGATAACAATAGATTAAAATAAGAATCACCAATTAATACTATTAATAAAAATTAGTGGGTGATAATTTGATGAAATATAAGATGATAAAAGTCACAAAGTGACTTGCCGCAAATTTCTTATTCATTATCAAAGAAAAGTTATTAATTTTTACAAGGATACTATCCACATAAGACTCAATGTTAGCCTCACAATGAAGGGAATAAAGTGGCGCCAGGTGGCTCCTCGTGTGCTGCACTGAGAAGGACACAGCCACTTATGTCATTCTTTGCAAATTCCTAACTTCAATGCAATCACGAGAAAATACTAGAGAACCACAAATGGCAAGATTTCTATAAAATGTCTGATTAGTATTTCTCCAAACTCGATGTTACAAAAGTCAAGGGAGGATAAGGGATGGACCTGATTTAAGGACACTAAAGAAACATGACAACCAAACTACATGCAAAATTAGATTCCACAGTAAATTCTATTCTAGAAAAAAAATGATGGCATAAAGGACATTTGGGGGACAACAGGCATCACTAGGATGTAGAACAAAGATGAGACAAGGGACATGCATCAATATCCTATTTCTTGATTTTGTTTATTGAACAGAATTTATATAAGAAAATATGTAATATATAATTTATATTGGAAAATACATGGCACATTTAATATAAAAATAATACATGATTCTGGCAATTAGCTTTCATGTGCTGTAGAAAAAAATATGTTTGTATGTGTGAATTTCTGTGATGAAAGAGAAAAGGAATATGTACCTGCATTAAATATAAATTACACTTGAGATAATACTAACAATGAATCTAGATGGAGGATATAGATTACTATTCATGACACTTTTATGGGAGTATAAAGTTATGTCAAAACCAAATATAGAAATGTAAAGAGCATCACACACTTATTTTATGTTTCACTGAGCTTTGGGTGGGTGATAGGAAGAAGAGCAATGAAGAGGTCACTTTATGTTCACCTCAACATTCATATAGAACAATCTAAATTTTTACCTACCTGAACATAGAGATACTCAAAAGCGACTGGATCTCTCCTTAACAGGTCAATGGGATCCTTTGGGACAAAACTGATCCGGAAAAGACACCTCATCTTATGGGAGCTAGGCCTCTGGGTCACCTGGATAACCAAACACATCATTTAAGAACTTCTTGGTGCCGACTGAGAAAGGGCTGAGAGCCACAGAATCAAAATCCCCTTTCTTTCTACATTAACACAATCTTCAAATTGGCCTTTGTGTGAGGCTGGGGTCCCCAGGTGCAGACTTGGGGGTCAGGGTTTGTACATAACAGACTTGTTATGGGAATGTTCGAAGGAGAGGCTGGGAAAAGAAAGAGAAGGCAGCACAGGAAAGGAGAGAAGATGACAGGAGTTTAGACACACAGCAATATCATACCAATTCTTATCCTGCTCTGAGACTAATGGTTTCATTATCCTGCATGGTTCAAAAGTAGGTAGCTGCCTTTTTTCAGGATATTTAACCAATTTTATTAGGTTTTGGATATGGAGCATCACAAAAAGTTTTGAATCTTTGTTCACCTAAATCACCGTAATGCTTCCCCACAAGGCCCATGCAGTAGGCAGAAGTTTGAGCAGAACTGGAAAGGGAAAGGGAAAGTTATGGGACTCCCGTTAGATTCAGGAACTGGTGGGCTGCCCACATCACTCTACCACTTACTGCCACAGGCTAAAAGGTTATTTATAACATGTACCTGTGACCGTTGGATGGATCAGGGAATTTGAGGAGTCATCAGGCATAGCCCGCTATCAATGACAGGCCAACTGATTGCTCAGCACACTCCAGATGAGGAACCATTGACAAGTGTTCTATGCTGCTACTTGGAGCTTTCTAGTAGGATGGGGCTCCAGGTCACATGGTGGAAAGGGCTTAATGAGACATTTCTATTGGCTCCCAATTTGCCATATTCCCATTTTCCATCTCCTCCCAGTTTTGATCATGATTTCTCAGGGAACTTCCACACATTCAAGTGTTTTTGGCTAAGGTTCTATTTCCAGGGGAACATGGATACACACTGAGTTTTCACTTGAGGAGTTGTGAACATAAGTGATGCTTCCCTTATGACATTACATAAAAGAAGCCATCTATTTCTAAGAGTGCTTTGTCATGGGTTATTTTACAAGTGACTTTAAATACAGCTATGTAGATTTAAATCTGATTGAAATCATAGGTCAAGTTTAGATACAGAAATGGCAATCAATATGCATTGTAACTTTTCTAATCCATTACATCCTGTTGGATTCTGTTAAAAGAATAGGGCTATTTGAGGTAATTGATGTGTGCAGTGTTAGGTTTTGATTTTTGTTTAAAGAATTATTTTCAGTTTTAGTTACATGTGTACATGTGAGTGCAGGTCCCCGAAGAGGCCAGAGGTGTCATATCTCCTGGAGTTGAAGTTCTAGGCAGTTGTGAGCGACCTGATGTGGGTTCTGGGAATTGAACTCAGGTCCTCTAGAAGAGCAGTATATGTTCTTAACTGCTGAGCCATCCCTCCACCCCACTCCCAAATACTAGCTTTTCATTATGTATCAAGTTAGAAGCACTTTAGCATGACAGTGTTTCCTGTCCTTCCATGCCCTTGGTGCTATCTTGCTGCTTCAGCTGATGATGTCCCCGCCACACCCTCTTTCTAGGGTTATCTCTTCATTGAACTTTCCTATGCAAGAAGACTTTGTGGATACTTAGATACTCACACAAGATGCTCAGCTTGTTTAAAATTGAGACAAGTGGTGGTGGTATGTTGGATGCAGCAGTAAGCAGTCGGCTTGTCAACCCAGAGAACAGATGGGGGTAGCATCTTTGGAACCAGGAATTGGGACACATCGGTAGATCACATATTCCTAGTGGGTAGGACTGGGGCAGTGGTTGCAGGCTTTCAAAAATAGTCAAAGTCATCTATGTTGTCTTCAGTTCTGGATGACTTTGGTTCATTTACATACCCTCAGGAACAATTTTGTGTTTAATGATTTTGAAGAGACTAGAGATCAAAAGAAGCATTGCAGTAATAGAAAATGTCACTCTGCAGAGCTACATTCCAGTATCTGCCTGGCTTTTGAGTGATAGCTCTGGAAGGTCTGCAGCTGATTGGCAAAAAGGGGGCTATTGCTTTGAGGTGTCAAGTGCATTATGAAGGTAGTGCTTCCTTCAGGGAGGACCTGGGGGGTAGAGAAGCTATAGGGAGAGGACTGGAAGGAGGGCATTTGGAGATAGCACAGGCTCTGCTTCCACCAGCAGCATCATTTTGGGCTTACTTCACAGACCTGAGTGAGTGTCTCCTGTTCATGAAGCAACAGTAGCTTGGTCCCGGCCCCTTCAGTCCTCTGCTCCAGCATGAGAGAGAAGTGCTCAATGCCTTTGATAGACAGCTTCTCTTGCAGGGTTAAGATGACATCCTTACAGAGCAAACAGTGACATGAAGAGATCAAAATCAACACTGTCCAGACTACCATGACCAGAAACTGTTATATCTATTTAGGCTTTACATTCTGTAACAGAATACTGTCCATTGGTATTGAAATCTAATGGTGTTAAGAGTGAAAAAGCACAGAATTGAGGCCCTTTCTGGCTTCCACCACCACCGAAACTTTCTGTGGAGTTCAAGTCTGAGAGATAAGGTAAACAGCTGGAAGAGTAGCTTGGTGATCATAGAAGGTTCTTTTTTTTTTTTTTAAAAAAAAAAAAAACAAACAACAGTGTGCATGGGTGTTTTTTCTGCATACGTGCTATGTAGCCCTTGCATGCTTGGTGCCCAGAGAGGCTAGAAGAGGGCATCACATCCCTGGAAATGAAGTTATAGGCAGTTGTGAGCCACCATGTGGGTACTAGGAATCAAAGCCAAGTCCTCTAGAAGAGCAGCCAGTGCTCTTAACTACTGAGCAATCTCTCTAGCCCCTGTGCGAGGTTCTAAATTAGAAAGATTTTTAACAGAGAGAGGGCTAGTTTCAATCTCCTCTTTTCTAATGAGAAAACAGTTAAAACAGCTCTGAAAGTGTTCTACCCCAGGGACTGGTGAAGTATGGCCTGCATGCTAAATCTAGACCACCACCTATATTTCTAAATAAAGTTTTATTGGGACAGAGTCAAATCATTTGTTGTCCATGGTTGCCTTATTGTCCATACACTGCATGAACAGAGTTGATCCTGTGAGGCCTGAAATATTCATCATTTTAGTCCTGCCTCCCAATAGTATACAGGCCCTAGCCTGTTCTGAAAGAGCACCATGGTAGTGGTGAATCTCCTGAGACAGTCTGGTTTTTAATTCCAGTCCTCATGCTTCTAAACTTCACAGTGCTGGGTAGTTATTCAACCTCTAAGTATCTCAGTTTCCCTACCTGTAAATTGGAAGTGATAATAATGCCTGTCTTGGAATTGATATAGGAATCAAATGAGTTCATACTTACAAAGCATTTATTATAATGTCATTTACACAGAGAGCACCACCACAACAGTATATGTTTATCTTACATCCCTGGGGAAGATAAAATGAGCAAGCTATGTCTGTAATCTTTGATAGGATTAAACATTTATAGTCAGAAAGTGTTGAGTACACAAATAAAGGATATACTACAAGGCACAGCTAGTCTCCTCAGCCTTTCATTTGTTCATAGATTTGAAACTAGTAAAGGATCCATCTTCAAGGTAATTTTTAGTCAAGCGCCCCAAGTCCTATAGAACAGGGCTTCTCAATGGGAGGACATGGTTTCCTATAGCCATATTTGGACATTTTGGGAGACATCCTTTGGTTGTCACATCAGGGTTAGGGATGTCACTGGTATTGGGTGGGTAGAGAATGGGGATCCTGATCAGTGTCCTAACAATGCACAGGACAGCCCTGGCAAAGAATCGTCTATTCCAAAGCCACAATAGTTGGGTTGTTAAGGTAGAGAAACCTTCCCATACATAAAGTTGGTTTTTGATGGACTCTTTTGCTATTTGAGTCTACTTTCTGCCTTTTTGCCATTCCTTCAGGCTTTATTAAGACAAAATCCACAAAAGCCAACTCCACGCCTCTCCAAAGAATAATTGTTCAACCAAAATTCCTTGATTGTGTTGAATGTGATCTAAACTATTTCCTGCTTTATATATATATATTTTTTGCATGAAATTGAGGAAAGAGAAACATATTCCAGGCTTTTTGTGGCTACATGAACTCTATGTGACATTTTTTTGTAAATCAGTGGGGGGGGGGTGGAAAATGACCTCAATAGTTGCTCCCTATTCTAACTCTGTAACAAGAGTTTTGGCAAATTGCATCCAGCAGCTGTCACTTTCCTTTCATCAATGAATGATTTCTATTTGATGCTCGCCAGCCAATGTCTGTTGTGCTAATAAGGCTGTTAGGTACAAGATAAGGTATCTTGAATTTGATGTGAACTCTTTGCACAGTTCTTAGTTTCCTCATTGTCACCTGTAATCCACCAGGAAACCAAACTCAGTCTAGTGTGACTTGCTACAATAAAGAAGCCAGAAGGAATGAACAATAGAACTTTTTTTCAGTTAGACTGGTTTCTGGTAAGAAATGGACTCAGGTCTTAGCATATGTCTTCAAGTGAGATAGAAGATGTAACAAGGTGTAGCAAGGAACTGAGCAGTTGCGGACACAGAATAAGTCCATAAGAGCAGAGAGATTCATAGTAGTGTACTTTTGTGCATGGGTTCTAGGGTCTGCAAACAATTGCCCATAGGTCCAACTGGCCATCCTCATTTGCTCACACAAAGTGTATGCAGGAAAGAATCAGCATTCCCTAAAGAGAGATGTGGCTCTGATGTGTCACTCTTGGGATGGACCTCTTAGCTCTTCAGTGGTCTGCCTGGCAGGAGTCATTATGCTGTTGTTAAAGCTCTGGTCCATAGCAGACAGTCTTTGCTATTAGGAGCCCACAAATAATCTTGGGCTGTGCAACATCAATTTGACCTCTAGAGGGGCAAGGCACTAAGTCCAGCCATGCAGTTGGTCAGCTGTGTCTATGTGACCAGTCTCCAATAAAATCTATGGACATCAAGACAAAGGGGAGTTTTCTTGGTAATACTCTGTGTATATTGTTACATCATTTCTGGGAGACTATAACACTGCCTGTAGTTGTCCATAGGGAGGGGACTCTGGAAGCTGTCCTATGGGCTGATTCCCTTGTTGAATCTAGCTTCTCTTCTTACCCTCTGCTATAATGAACTAGAATGTGAGAGGAAAAATATTTGAGATCTAGGTCTTCTCAAGAAGTCTATTCACCTAAAAGGTAGTCCTGAGGACATCCCAATGCCTCTCTGTGGCTGTTTTCCTGGTGCAACAAAATAATCCAATAGTTCCTACAGACAACAGATGGCCCCAAAGCCCAAAATGGTTACTCTCTTCTTCTTTCCAGAAAGAATTTGCTGACTCCCCTTTTACTTGATTGATTATTAGATCAACTATCCTCTCGTCATACGTTGGTATTGAATAGGAAAAAAGGAAAAAGATTTTATCAGCCATCACCATTTCAAAGTAGTGGTCTTATATGAAGGGAACTAGTATTTCATCTGGGGCAATTAAGGATGACTTGGTGCTCCTACATCCATCTACTAATATTGTTCCTTCTACTGCCTACTGAATCACCATGTATTTAAGGCAATTTAAACCCAGCTGCTTGCTGATATTATGACAATAAGAATGCACAGCAAGTGAGCTGTGTAGAACCGTTGCACAGGTGAGTTCTACTCTGAGTCCTTTCAAACACAGAGAATTAATGGTTGACTATTGATAGACATTTTAAACACAGACTTGATAGTCTCTTGCTAGATTATGGTACAGATCATCACTAGGTACATTTTTACCTCCATAAAATCTTTCTGACTGTGCCATTTGAAGAAAGCCTATTTTAGGCTGATGAGACATTAGGGAGCAATCAATTTCTGAACATACTTTTGTACAATAAAAGGAGAATATGCTCTTTTCTTTTCCAGGAAAGAAGCATGGGGGAAAACCTATACCCTTTGCTATGAAACCTATTATGTAAAACTCACCTATGGCTCAGAAATCATGGGACTGCATGATGGCTCATCCTTTAACTCCCTCCTGAGAAGTAAGCCTCAGTTTCAACTTATTATGTGGCATTCTCCAGCAATTGGTTAAAGCAATCAAAAGTAAATGTTAACTTTACATTATTCTACCCCTTGTTTTTGCTGGACACCAAAAATGACAGATATTTAATTAATAGTTAATACTAATCTTCTTGGTGGTTGACATTGCTAGGAAATCCTGTTGGCTTTGGGCAGGGTGCCAAACCTTCTTGGTGACAGTCATGCTATTTTAATTAATCTGTGGTTGCATGAAAATCATCATTAGTCCTTGTGTTTCTTTTTAGAATGCATGTTATAGTGTTTGTATCACCAATACAGACAAAAAACTCCAGAGCCTTTTCTGTTTATACATTCTGTCTTGGTTTGGTTTTACATACTGAGTACAGGCCCAGAGGTTCAAATGTCAGCTTACCTTGATGGAGGTGCTGCAGTCAAAGCGAAAGGATTTGGTCTGTCCATTTTCCAAATAGACTTTCAAAACATTTGGCATAAAAAGAAGTGAGTTGTCTTTAACAGTTTCCTGTTTAACAACAGAAAAGGGAAAAGGTGGCTGTGATGGTCAGTCAAATTAGAGTTTTATTCTTGGCAGGAGCGACACATGTCTATTGTTTATTCTTATCACAATAGAATAATGAATAAATAACCAAATGCTCACAGACCAAATAGGTATCCCTTTGGTGGGATCTGAACTGAGGCGTTCATAGCAATATTGTTTTCCAGCTACAAATAACCCATGAAACTCCAACAAAAGACATTTTTGCCTATCAGAAAAATCAGATACATTTTTTACAAAGCAAGATTCCCCAGTGGAAAACATTATTGCAGACATAATTCCTTTGTAGTCAAGAATCTGTGTCTGGAAACACAAGCCCTGACTTTTGTGGATCAGGATGAAATGAACAAAATGAAGACCATCAATGATGTGGTGTGACAGGAGACTGCTGGTCCCTGGCGGTGGTCATGCAAATGAGTCACAAGCATGAAGGAGCTCAAGGGTAAAGTTATTTTTTGAAACTCTTTGTAACCCATTTAGGAATATTTCTCATCTCAAAAGGAAAACATAAGAGGCGAGCTAGTGTGATAAAAGAGAAAAAGACAGGGTCAAGGCTTTCAGCTCAGTGGTACAGCACTTGCGTAATGTCCTAGTTAGCTTTTTTGTCACTGTGACAAAATGCCATGACTAAAAGTAATTTGGAGAGGAAAGGGTTTATTTTAGTTTACAGGTTACAGCCCATAATTGGAGGAAGCTAGAGCAGGAATTTAAGGCAGGACCTGGAGACAGGGACTGAAGCAGAGACCACAGAGGAATACTGCTTACTAGTTTTCTTCCAGGCTCACATTAAATTGCCTTTCTTATACAATTCAGGACTACCTGCCCAGAGATGGCACCGGTCACAGTGCTCTGGGCCCTCCTACATCAATTAGCAATCCAAGAAAACTCTAGAAACATGCCCACAGGCCAACCTGATGAATACAGTTTCTTAACTAAGTTTTCCTCTTCCCAGGTGTCTCTAGTTTGTACCAACTTGACAAAAACTAACGAGCAAACCTGGTATGTGGGAGGGCTCTGCATTCCATTCCCAGTGTCACAAAAAAAGAAGTGAAGTGCTAAGTCAAAGCGATAATGAACAGCTCATAATATAATCTAGAAATAACTCAAACATGATGCCAATTTGAAATATGACCAAGAGTGAACCTGAGAAATGCATTCCTTAGGATGCTTCCTTTAATTGGAAGTCATGAGAGATGATGAGAGAGATGAAAGAGAGAAGTAGATGCATTCCTGTAAGAGCCATGAGTCCTTGGAGGGAACTGTGTTATACACATATATTTGTTGTTACAGGGGCTTGGGGAGACATAGAAATAGCAAAGCCATATGTCCTTTGGCTTGTAGATGAGGGAACTGAAGACCAGATGCACAGATGTTTATAAGTGGTTTATAGTCTGAGCAAACTCAACCCTTGTATAACTCATTAACTGGTCCCTTGGCTTTCACTGCCCATTTCTTTCTCTGAATTTCTTGTCCTCATTTCTACTGCCATGGCCTTCCTCTGCGACCTTCTTGCTGCTTGATTCACTGAGTAAGTCTGACTTTAAATTCAGAAGACAAGGCACCTTGTGACTGAGAAGAACATATTAGAAAGGATGAGATTCTATGGGCTGAGGGTTAGATGTACAAGTGAAGATCCTGCCTTTATAGGATCATGGCAAGGCAACAGAGACTGCAGAGAACACTGGCTCTTCCTCAGTGTCCTCACATTCCAGCTGCCTCACATGAGCCCGGGTATAAACAGGGTTGAAATGACACTGTTGCAGATGCTTCTAGAACATTATTCTCTCTTTAGATGTTCAGTCACATTCTGAGAAGCCCTGGGGTGGAAAGGTAATTTTCTTATGAAATTTTAATGTGATATATTTATTTTTCTATGCCTAGAATCTTCTGCTCCTCCACTGAGTTGGTGACATGTGGTAACCGTGTGCCTAGATTGACGGAGATCCATTGCAGGGAGCAGAGTGCATCAAATTTACAGGGCAGTACAAAATGTTCACAGGATAACAGTGACAGCCTCAGACCTTTTCTCAAAATGCCCCAACAGTTTGTCAGATTGACCAACCATGATACTTAATCCTTATTATCAAGTAGTTTTGATTGAGAGCCACCTAGGAGATTAGTAAAGCACACCTCTGGGTGTTATCTATGAGGACATTTTTAAAGATGATTGACAGAGGGGAGAAGACCTGTCCTGAATATAGGGGCTGTCATCAAATAGGTTAGGAGTCCAGACGGGATAATAGGGAAGAAAGTCTCAGACCCTGTATGGACACAGATTCTCCTTCTCTCCTTCATATTTTCTCTATATTTCTTTCTTTCCTCTCATTATCCATATCTATCTCAATTTCTCTTTACTTTCTGGATGTTGTGAGCTGAGTAGCCTCTGCTACAAGCTCCTGCTGCTATGATGTTCTGCCTCACCACAGGGCAAGAATCAAAAGCCAAAGAATATAGACTGGACCCTTTTGCAACCATGAAGATCCTTCCTTCATGAAGTGGTTTAGGCTTGGTATTTTATCACAGCTCAAAGAGAATTATCACATATTTCAATTCCCTAATCTCCAAGGTGGAAAGTTCTAGGTTGGGCTGGTGATAAGAAGATTCATAAGTACCTTGCTCAGGATATGCTTCCAATACAGACCCAGGGCTAACTTCAGGGAAGATTATGATCTGCAGCAAACAGATCGCAAATGAAGGTCTATTCCTAAGATTCATTTAAACATCACCAATAACAGCCAACAACCATCAACAATAAAAATCTGAAATTTCCAAGACCCCCAAACTATTAGTACCCTTGTAAAAACTTCCCAAACCCTAAAACAAAAATGAAAATGAAACAGAATGCATTCTCCTATCTTTGGAAAGTGTAGAAAATGAAGTATCCTCTTCATGTCTGCATTATCCATGTGGAAGATCATGAAGCCATGCTTTCTATGAAGACCTATTTGTATAGACCTGGTGGATCATTCTTCAGTTCTAGCTTTATATACAAAATCTGTTCTTTCAATGACTTTTGACATTTACACACACACACACACACACACACACACACACACACACACACACACACAAACACAAGAGAAACATAATTCTTTTCACAAAATATATAAAAGGTTATTCTGTGGAAGCATGCTTAATTGGCACAATAAAGTGGAAATTTCAAAGGAAGCTTACTTTACCTAATATAAATGAGGCAACATTAATGCTACCAGATCAAAGCAGTGAGGGTTCTAATATACCAAGTATCATAGGAATCACTGGGCTAGCTCCTATTCTGGTTGTGTTAGAGAGGACAATGAGGTGGTGGTGAGTCAAGTCCTTTGTAGTCAAGATTTGACACCCCCATGATAAGATAAGAACCAGGTCCAGAATGAACATTCTATTAACATTATTGGCCTGATTCAAGCACAAAGCCTCTGCCTCAGTGATTCTCTGCATAACAACACAGATAATGGTAAACTTACCGACACTTGGCCGTTGATGATGACCTCTTCGGAAAAGCGCACTTTGACCGGGTTGGACTTCAATCTTGCCTTTTTTGCAGCACTAATAAATGCTGATTTGGGAGACTAGAGGAAATGGAAAGATTTTTATCCAATTACTGGCATTCTAACACAAACCTTGTGACAGTTTTTTTTTCATCTTTATCCTCAAAGGTACGCGTCATTGTCGCTAAAATGTAAAATATTCGGTGCATGCCCAATTCAAGGACAAAATGCAAATTATGGATGTGATTGAAACTCTGTCATGACTGTAAATTAGTAACCTTGATTTAGTGACCAGACAAGAAGCACAGTATGTCCCATGTTCTTACTATTCACAATCCCAAGGATCTTTTAAACCTTGCTTTGAATGCAGAGCTCTGAAAACAATTCAGAAGTGGGAAGCAATTTTGCCTTAAGCCTCTGTGCTTTATGTCTCTACAACCTGGCTTTCAGCCTCATACTGGTAATCTATGATCTTGGATCTTAATGGGCAGAGTAGGAGGAAACTCTGACTTACAATTTAGAGTTGAACTCTGGACTTTATGGTTTGCCTTATCTTACAAGTGCATTGTATTCTGTGATTCTTCCCTGTTTTTCTTGGAATTAAGGGCTGAATGGCATGGCTATTCCTTGGAAACCATAAGAGCAATGGGAGCATCTGCTTAGAAGGGTGCTAGGACAAAGGGGATTCCTTGCTGCATGGCCTTGGTCAAGTCAATCCATCTGAAAATCATCCTTATGTAATTTTTGCAAAGCTTAAAGGCAACTGAACTCCCATCTATTAACAGCATCACTAGTTATAAAACAAAAACAACCTTTATTCTCCATTGGATTTAACAGAGAATCGGATGATTGCTGGTTCATAAACTAAAATGGTCAAATATTGGCAATTGCCTAGTATACAGACTGATTTGCATGCTCCTTATTCTGCAGGCATTGAGGCTTTTATACAATACAATCTAGTAACTGACCCTTGAATCTACATAAAGGCTTAACCTGATGTATATAATATTAGTTTCATGGCCTCCAAACTTATGATCAAAATGCATACCTCTTTTTAAAGTTAAATAACAAAAAATTTAAAGGACTCCCAACCTTGCAAAATACACATATTCTGGAAATCAATTAAATAAATAAAAACATGATGGAATGGATATATAAAATATGGTAAGTTCATACAATAGAATATTGATTGATGGTAAAATCTTGAAAACATGGTATGAATGAAATCAGACAGAAAAGACCAAATATTGCATAATTATATTTATGTAAAACTTCCAGAACAGAAAAAAAGACAAATTTGGAACAGGGGCAGAAGAAAAAGGAGGAATAAATGTTTAATAGGTATGGAATTTCCTCTGTGAGTGATGAGAAGGTTTTACAATGAGATAACAGTGATGCTTAATAAATCATGGATGTATGTAATACTGCTGAATTGTACAGTTAAAAAGGCATACCTTATGTTACATATGTGTATTTTATTATAATATAAAATCATTGTTGAGAATATGCAATGACATATATGTTTGGGGGCAGATATTTTTTGTCTTAATATCGGGAGAATACTATTTTTGTTTGTTTATTTTTGAGACAGGGTTTTTGGTTTTTTGAGACAGGGTTTCTCTGTGTAGTTTTTGATGCCTGTCCTGGATCTCACTCTGTAGACCAGACTGGCCATAAACTCACAGAGATCTGCCTGGCTCTGCCTTCCGAGTGCTGGGAATAAAGGCGTGTACCACCACCACTGGCTTAATTCCCAGGGCTTATAATCGTTCTAGATAACCCTTCCTGGCACCAGAATTGCAGGTTTGCAGAACTATGCTAGGTGATGTTTCCAACATTCCCCTGCTTACCTTTCTGAACCTACGTGAACTGTGGGCATCATCTTAGAAGCCTTGACAGATGGATGATTTTTTGTTCTGAAGTTTCAATTCACCCACTTACACAAGCCATTTTAAAGTGAATGGCTGTCCTTTTAAAAAAAAAAAACTGGAAAAGCACTCTGGGTGAGTGGCCATCAAAAGATGCCAGTGTTGAGCAAGCTCTGTGTGAATTTTGGAAGTCATACTGCGGTCGGTGCTGGAGCGATGTGACAATGGTGTGTCTCATCAGTGTCTGTGTAATTATAGGCCAAGTTTAGTGATGATTAACGAGCAAATCATACAGGGGTGAGTTCATTTGCTTTTGATATGCCATTTTTTTTAGCTGAAGGAAAAACATTATTCCCCCTTAGTGATTCTGAATGGCAGTATTTACATTGGCACAATGAGTTTAGCACAAGTGAAGTGGCTGCAATAAAAATACCAGAACAGACATGACTCATAGGTTGAGATGTTACAAATAATGCCCGACTTTTCTAGCATTGTTTGACAATAAAATGTTCAACTTATTCAAGGTACCTTATACTCAATTTTGACTTCTCTATGCATCCTGGTTTTCCAATTTAATAATTTACTGTATTTTTCTAGAATGCTCTACATAATTCCTTACCTCAATAAAAAGGTATATGTATCAGAACTGACTTTTGAGATGTGTATCATTTGATATGATTTTAGAAACAGAGTGATGTTACTCAGCTTCATTGAAAACATAGCATGATTTGTCTATGTTATGGTTTGAATATAAAAATTTCCCTATAGGCTCATGCCTTGAACATTTGGCCCTAACTAGTGGTGATATTTTAGGAGGTGATTGAAACTTAGGAGATAGGTAGGGGAAATGGGTCACTGGGTATGATGCTTAATATTTCTTGTTAATTTGACAGACTCTGAAGTCACCTAGGAGACAAACCTGAGCCTGTGTGCAAACAATTACCTAGATTAGGTTCACTGAGGTATGGAGACCCACCTGCACTATGGGCAATATAATGCCATGAGTTGTTGTCTTAGACTGAATAAAAAGAGTCAGAAATGAAAGTGAGCTGAGCACCGGCATTTATCTCTCTGCTTCCAGTCTGTTGATACCATGAGACCAGTTGTCTCAAGCTCATGACAACATGATGGTCTGTATCTGCAAACTGTGAGATGGTACAAACCCTCCTTTCCTTAAGTTGCTTTGGCTCAGCAACAGGAAAAGTACCTAATATACTGGGGGTGTGCCTTCCAAGGTTTGACCTGGTTACTGGGCCCTCCTCTCTGTCTGCTTCCTGTTTGCCATGAGGTGAAGTTTCTTCCTCTGCCACATACTACCACTGTTGTGATACTTTGTCATACCATGGGCCCAGAATCAAAGGACTGAGACCTGCAGACAGAAACCTCTGAAATTGTGAGACAAACTAAACCTTTCATCCTTTAAGTTGTCTCACAGATACTTTGACCTGGTCAGTTTTCTGTCAACTTGACACAAGCTAGAATTGTCTGGGATGAGGACCCTAAATGGAGAAAATATTTCCACTGCATCAGCCTGTGGTCCATTTTCCTCATTGATGATTGACATGGGAGGGCCCCGCTCACTGTAGGTGGTGCCATCCCTGGTGGTTCTGGGTTGTATGGAAAAAGTAGGATGAATAAGCCATGAAGAGGAAGGCAGTAAGCAGCATTCTCCTATGGCTTCTGCTTTAGTTCCTGCCTCCAGGTTCCTGTCCTGTTTGAGTTTATGCCCTGACTTCCCTCAGTGATGGACTGTGATGTGGAAGTGTAAGATGAAACAAATACTTTCCTCCCCAAGCTTCTTTTGGTTATGTTTTTATGGTAGCAATAGAAACATAACTAAGGTAGAGATATACAGAAGCTGACTAACATAGTTCATAAAGTTGGTGACTGTAGAGAGCACAATGTGTCATGCTAGGGATGCTTCACTTTTCTTTGTAACTTTAGCATGTATACCCTGGGTAATCTCTTTACTATATTAAACCATGTACTACTGACTAACATGGGAATCTAAGATGATCAAAATAGAAATTTGAAGCCAACAGACTTGGAATAAAAGCCTAAAAATCCACCATAAATACATTTTTTTTTTGTTCTGGATTGGCAAATGTTTTATACATTAGTATGAACTTAAAATGACTTTTTTGGAGCTGTAGAGATGGCTCATCAGTTAAGATCAGTAACTATTCTTCCAGAGAAAATGGGTTCAAATCCCAGCACTCACATGGCAGCTAACAACCATCTCTAACTCCAGTTCCAGGGGATCTGATGCCCTCTTCTGGCCTCCATGAGCACTGCATGCATGCACGTGGTACACAGACATACTCACAGGCAAAACTTCCACGAGCATAAAACAAAACAAAAAAATCAAAACACTTCAAAACCTTTAAACAGCTTTTTGGTGATAGAAACACAAAAAGTCTCCAAGAAGGCTATCTAGTCATTATAACTGGCAACACGGTGCCTTGCTTACTCTGGTGGCTAGAGTTTCAGGTAGATGGGATAGTGCAAACCAAATATGAATGCAGTTCTAGCTGATAATTCTCTTTGTTAGTCAAAGCATATACACTGCACACAGCTCAGATTCCTGGTGAATTAGCTATCAGCAGCTATATGTGCTGATCGTAAGCATTTTATATCAGGTGGCAGAAATGACAAGCAATTAACATTTAGAATAATGAGATTCTCCTGCTGTTAGTTGATTTTAACTATCATGGCCCTAATCAATTCCTGCATTATTTTCCAAATTTGCTATTGCTAAGATGACCATAGTATAGTGAATATTCTTCTGATTCTTTTAGAAATGACCAGAACAGAACTTGAAAAAAGATATACACAAATAAAGGGCTGGAGAGATGGCTTAGTTGTTAAGATGGGTTAGTGGTTAGTTGCTTCTTTTGCAGAGGATCCTAGTTCAGTTCCTAGTACCCACATCTGGCAACTTACAGCCACTTGTTTGTTAAGTTCCAGTGGATCTAATGCCCTCTTTTGGCATCCTTGAGCACCTGCATATACACAAACAGGCTCATACACATATACATAAAAAAGAGTAAAAAAAATTAAAAAAACATAAGACAGACTGATATCTGAAACTGCATAATATGGCTTTGAACTTGCAGCCGACGTAGCCTTGGAGTAGCCTATAGCTATTAAGTAACTTGTTTACAATCTTCATAAAGCCGATACCAAGACAAGGCTTCATAAGCTGGTAGGTAGTCTGGGAGGGGCTTCTAAGAGATACAGGCAGGTGGGTGGGAAAAGGAGAAAGGAAAAGAAAGGAAAAGGGAAGAAGCCAATAAAGTTTTCATTGTTTGTTTTTTTTTTTTTTTTTTTTTTTGGTTTTTCGAGGCAGGGTTTCTCTGTGTAGCTTTGAGCCTTTCCTGGAACTCACTTGGTAGCCCAGGCTGGCCTCGAACTCACAGAGATCCGCCTGGCTCTGCCTCCCGAGTGCTGGGATTAAAGGCGTGCGCCACCACCGCCCGGCAAGTTTTCATTGTTAAGCAAGGCACCACTCTAGGCAACTGGAACTTATTCCTACTGAGAATCGCTGGGAAGCAAGGCTGACCACATACCCCAGAGTTACATGGTTCAAAGGACAGAGGCAGGTGGTGTATTTATCTGCCAGCTCTTGTGATCACTAACTGAATGGCTACTCATAAATTTTAAAGCCTTTGTCTTCCTGACATGTCAGCATCCCAACAAACAGGCTCTGAGCACCCAGTCTAGGCAACCAGGTACACCAGTGCAATGAGGTGGTCCTACCACAAATTCACCTTCATATCCATCCCTGACCTTGACCTATTGATGTCTAAAAATACTAATGTAATTGTCTTACAAATTTTCTGTTTTTCTCTTCTTCCTCCTCTCCTCTCTACTCCTAACTCTTTGACAGGATCTTGCTAAGTGTTGTCTAGACTGGCCTTGCACTTTTGATTTTTCTGTGTTGGCATCCTGGGTGCTAGGATCACAGACACATTTCATCACTCCCATCTCTCCTTAACTTTTCTTTGTGTTCACCCTCAATAAATGTACTTATCCACAGGTCCTCTCTCTTTCTCTCTGTTCTTTACCTACTAGGTTGAACCCACTTCCTCAGTGCTCCCCTTTCATGTGACCCTCCTCTTGATACATAGTGATTGGTCTCTTTAGGACCTGTAACTGTAACAATGGTATTTTCCTGTTTCTTTCTTGTTTCCTCTCTTGTGGATGTATTTGACTGACAATTATCATGAAGAACACAAAAGTCTGCCCTCCAGGAGTGATAAGTTAGCACATTCAGTCTGCTTCAGGAGATCAGCCAGAAAGGGCCCCCAGGTAAAGACTCCGTGGTATACCATCCTGGAAGTTTGACTGCCATGCTTAGCAGGGGATATGGCTTATGCTGTGAAACCATGTGCTAGCCCAGGAAACTGTAGTGGCAGGGTTTGCAGGAAGAAGGCCTAGCGTCCCTCAGGTGAATGGGACACACTTTATTGGAACTCATCATAAAGCAGCAAGGCAAGCTGCTTAAGAATTTCTTGCTAGCCAGTTCCAAAAGAAATGTAAGTGCTCTAAGAAACATGAAATTTATAGATTTTTCTCAGACAGAAGCAGAGTCTACAGATCTTCTCTTGTTTGGCTAGGTTATTTGTATTATTTTTTTTAACTCTATCTTGTTTGTAACAAATTAAACCCTGCTTTTTGCTTGTTTGTTTATTTTGTTTTGAGGCAGGGTCTCACATTGTAGGCCACACTGGCCTGCAGCTCACTAATGTAGCCCAGGCTGGTCTCAGATTTGCACCAACCCTGTTACCCCAGCCTCCCAAGTGCTGAGATTACAGGCTATAACCACATTGAATTTTTTTTAAAGAAGCATTCTAGAAGGAAAATCCCAATCTAAAGGTACAAGTCAAAAGCATCACAGTTTCTTCTGCCATCTGCTCTTCTCTGTCTATCTAGTGCACCCATTTTAGTAACTTCAGGGTATGCACATCCCTGGTTCAGAGGAGGGAAGTCATGTTGGAGCAGTAAGGAGGGGCATTAAGGCACTACAGTGGCTCTCTACTGGGAACAATTTTATTTTGAAGGGACACTTAGCAATGTCTGCAGATATTTTTGATTGGCACAACTTGGGGAAAAGGGTGGAATTCGAATCTGCTGGACAGATGTCATCGGTGTTCGCAAGCACCCTCTAATATGCAGGGCCACCCTCAAACAGGAAACTCTTCAGCCAAATGTCATCAGTGTCAGGACATGAAAGCCTCTGGCAGCATTTAGAATAGGGGCTGAACTTTGAACAATGGGAGGATTTGGCTGGCCAGAGGGGATAGGAGGAGTGAAAAGCCTGGTCGGCATCTCAGGAAGGAAGGATAATTCAAGATAAGAATTCACCTGCAACGACTGGCTAGGGGAAGAATGGGGTAGAAGAGTGGCTATTGGCAATAAGTGTATGCAGCATTCCCTCCTGAATGGCATGGCTCACATTGTGTTTCAGTGTAGAAAAGCAGCCACTGGACTCTGGAAAACAATCCAGATTATCAAATCAAAGTACCTGGTTTCGCTGACAGCAAGGAAATTTTCTATACCAACAGGTCATGAAGACTCAGCTGGACAGAAGAGCTAACCCTTAAATCCTAACCCTCACCTATTAGGTTCCCTTTGAACTTGAATGCCAAATGCCTCTTTTTACTTTTCTTCTTCCTTTTCTGCATGGACTAAAACAACAATACACAATGTAAAAAAAAAAATCAACATCGAGTGATAAAGGTTCTGATTATGTTTTTTTGTTTTGTTTCTCTGTGTAGTTTTGATGCCTGTCCTGGATCTCGATCTATAGGCCAGGTTGGCCTCGAACTCACAGAGATCTGCCTGGCTCTGCTTCCCCAGTGCTGGGATTAAAGGTGTGCGCTACCACTGCCTGGCCTGATCATATGTTTTTAAGAAGTTGCAAAGTGAAAAGAAAATTCAGGTAAAAGAATGCAAATTTGAGAGATGGGAGTAAAAACAGCAATCAACATCACACTGCACTTGGAATATACATATTATTCTGTGAGGAGAAAACATGGAAGCCATGCTGGTTAGATTCTCTGCCTGTCTATATAAAGGCCCAAAAGGTGGCTGGCCATAAAGCCATTTTCCTTAGTATTTTCTGAATGTATGACATTCACAAGTAACAACAAACCTGTAGAAAGAGAAAAATTAGCAGTTGCCTGGGGTAGATGGTGGTACCAGGATTAACTGAACGTGGGAATTAGGGGTTGTAGAGGGGTGATAGAGCATTCTGAAATTGGACTGTGGTGTTAACTGCATACCTCACTCGGTTTTGCCAAGACCTTAGCCTTATACATGTAAAATGAATGAATTGAACACCATGAAGATTATATCATCATAAAATTGTTCTAAAAAGTCCTAAGAATTGGGTTTGACAGTATAGCTCAGTTGGTAGAGTGCTTGGCTAGCACAGGCAAGGCCGTGGGTTCAAGTTTCAGTACTTTATTAACTAAATGTAGTGATGAATGCCTGTAGTCATAACACTAGAGGTGGAGACAGGAGGATCAGAAGCTCAAGGTCAACCTTTGGTTACTTAGCAAGTTTAGACCAGCCTGAGATACATGAAACCATATCTGACAGACAGAACGACAAGCAAACCAAAAAACCTAAGAAATGAAAGCAGTATGATCATAATCAGTTTCTCCCTCCCAATCAAGGTATCTGAACTCGAATTCTGACAATGGTATCCCTCTCATGTCTCCTTTGAATCAGGCTTAATTATCTAGTTCTCTACCAAAATAATTAGGTGGGGACAAGAATAAAACTTTCACACAACTTCCTGTAATTAGATATTCCCATGAGCCTTGTGATTCGGAAGCTGGCAAACAAGAAAGTCTTAGGTTTTATATTAGTTGCAGATGTGGAATGCTCACAGGCCTGCATAGCTGATTGTCTTTCAGGATATTTAGGGAAGTGCAGTACTTTTCACTCCAATGAATGGTTTTAGTAACACAGAACACAATAGAAATGATCAAGAAGTTTAAGCTTGCATTGTGAACACATGTTATTTGTCTCCACTGTTATTCATCCTGGTGGCTTTCCTGGAGTGGGTTGGGGAGACCAGAAGCTCAAGAACACTGAGTGGCACTTTTGCTCACAGAACACTTACAGGGTAAGGCTGAATGACAGTGAGCAGGATCGATTCTTTGCAGCTTCTGTAAGAGAGAAAAACAAACAGATTTACACAATGTGCAAAGCACACACTCAAACAGAGACGGGTTTCCTTGGAGAGGAAATGTGTGTGGTGGGTTGGCAAATGTTCTTGGGCTCCCAGTTCAGAAGAAGGCTTCAGACCACAGAGAAAACCCCAATCAAGGGTTTTCTGACTGCAGCAAACTACCCAATTGACAGGTTCATAAGCAGTTTCTGCCAGCCATCTGATTTGTATGACCAATCAGCCGGGGCCTCAGAATCAAACTTGGTGAGGAAAGAATGATTTTAGAAGCACCAAACTCAATCAGCCCATAGACTATCCTTGGCTCTGAAAATTGATTCTCCCTTTCTGATTTTCATATAGCCTACTTTTCTCTGCTGCTGGGAATTTTCTGTTGATTTCTTTGAAGGGAGAGATTTTAAAACATTCTATCAGTGCATGAAATGTGTTCTCAGGAAAAGCATCATGGAAGAGAAATGTCATTGGAGGTTGTTTATTTTAAAATAGTAACACTGCCAACGTTGTTCCCCACACTGCACAACTCAATATGTGCAATACCCAGGACCAGAGCTGCTAAGTATTTCTGACAGGCAACAATTGGGAAATAGTGTTCACAGTAGGAAGCACTTCACAGCTAGAGCAGAACAATGGACTAGAATGGCTTATTTAATTTCCTCCAAGTAACCCAAACCCTTGAGGAAAAATCATATTATGGGTTATAATATTCTCTTCTCTCTTCCTTTGTTCCTTTTAAATCCTAAGTAAAAACCACTTGCTATTTTGATGAAGAAGAGCTACCTATTTTTTACTTTAGGTTTCAATGAGTTACTTGTTTTTGTGATTTATTGGCCAAATGAGTAAGGTGAATTCTGTTCCCTTGGAGAAACCACTGCAAATCCCATTTCTCTCGCTCATGCAACTGTGGGTCAGCACACTCACTCTGTAAGATCAGACTGTGATCTACTGACTCCTAGGAGAAGAGTATGTGTTCCTTGAGCTGGAGAAGATGGGGGGGGAAGAGAGGGGTCATAGGGATGAGAAGGGAGTCTAGATCTACAACTCCAGCAAGAAGCAGGACATAAAGGATGACAGTGATACTGACAGGTGGCTAGCACAGTGCTGTTGACTTGACCACTCCCACAATTCCTCAGTTCTTCAGGCTGGCAGAGTACCCAATCACTGCAGTAGACAGAGCAATGGTATATAATCAAGGTTTCAGTGGGTGTGGGAAAGGATTGTATAGTGGTGGCTGTGGGGAGGAGCCATTAGGCACCATTAGGTTAAATTCACTGTTAGAGAACAAAACAAAACCAAAAAACCCCTATAACCTAGCCAGTACATCCTGGCTTTATTTCACAAGGAATTCTGCTTCTCTCTTGTAAGGAAATGTAGATGACAATGTTGCCTGTACCAGAATGTGTGGGGGTAACATGCTGGAAGCATATGGGGTGTCCATTTCAGCAGGTAGCAGATGAGAAACAAATAGGCAGAAAGCAACCCAAAGAGAAGGAAAGTCTTGTAACTTAGTTTTCACTTCTTGGCCAATGGAAACAATTTATATTCTACAGGTAAGAAATGCAAAATAGGGCCCAGAAGGTAGCTTAGTCAATAAAGTGTTTGTTCTACATGCATGAGGACCTGAGTTCAATCCTCAGTAAGTAGAGACATGTAGCTTCCTGAGGGTCAATGGCCATCCAGGCTAGCCTACTTGGAGAGTCCCAGGCCAATGAGAGACCTTATCTAAAATAAAAAAGGCACTTGAGGATACCTGATCTACACACACATACACACAACACATTCATATATACCTTTCACCACAAGAGCACCCACACACATATGAACAACACACATATATGCATGCACACATATAATGAAATAATACCCATAGATCAGTGCATCTCTCAACCCTTATTAGAGAAGCTTCTTTTTACAGTAGACAGTGATTAATACAGAGACCCACAACTGGTCAATGTGCAGAGAAAAAGAGACTATGGAGTGTTTAGCTCTAAATATCACACCCAACCCCCCACCAACGCCCAGGAATCATTGCAGAAGAGAGGGAAGAAACATTGTAAGAGCCAGAGGTAGTGGGTGACTGCAGTGAAATGGTGTCTTCTGGACACAAGAGGGTTTTTTGCACACATGAACTGGTAGAAGCTGTGACTGCATGAGCAAGACCTATACAAGATCAAACTGAACAAAATCCCAGCATGGATGATCGAGGCAGCTCATGAAGTCCCACCCCTAGCAGAGGAGATATTTGCAGTTGATGGCTGGCAGGTGGATAGAGAGTCAGTTTTCTTCAAGGATGTCATCCCTGAGAAGTTTCTCATGTTCCAGTAGATGGCACTACACCATGCACATACTGGCAATACTAAGTAGATTCTTATGGTTGAAAAAGAAAAGATCACCTGAAGTTGGCAAGGACACATGTTTCATCAAAACATGTTATATACATACATGGAGCCACCAAACTATAGCAAGTTAAAACTGTATATATACAAATAGCTTCCAATCCTGAGTGAGGTAACACAGACTCGGAAAGACAAACATGGTATGTACTCACTCATAGGAGGATAGTAGATGTAAAACAAAGATGACTAGACTGCTACTCACAACTCCAGGGAGGCTACCTAGAAGAACAGGACCCCAAGAAAGACACAGGGATTGCCAAATGACAAAGAAATGGATCAGATCTACATGAACAACCTGGATGTGAGTGGGGGAAATGAAGGGCAAGGGTCGAGGGAAAGAGAGCTTAGGGGAGCGGGAGATTCCAGCTGGATCAAGAACAGAGAGGGAGAACAAGGAATAAGAGACCATGATAAATGAAGACCACATGAGAATAGGAAGAAGTAAAGTGCTAGAGAGGTCCACAGAAATCCACAAAGATACCTCCACAATAGACTACTGGCAATGGTCAAGAGAAAGCCTGAACTGACCTACTCTGGTGATAGGATGGCCAAACACCCTAATTGTCGTGCTAGAAACCTCATCCAATGACTGAGGGAACCGGATGCAGAGATCCATGGCCAGGCCCCAGGTGGAGCTCCAGGAGTCCAATTGGCGAGAAAGAGGAGGGTTTGTATGAGCGAGAATTGTTGAGACCAAGATTGGAAAAAGCACAGGGACAAATAGCCAAACGAATGGAAACATATGAACTATGAACCAATAGCTGAGGAGCCCCCAACTGGATCAGGCCCTCTGGATAAGTGAGACAGTTGATTAGCTTGATCTGTCCTCAGTGCATGAGCTGGCTGTTTGGAACCTGGGGCTTATACAGGGACACTTGGCTCAGCCTGGGAGGAGGGGACTGGACCTGCCTGGACTGAATCTACCAGGTTGAACTCAATCCCCAGGGGAGTCTTTGCCCTGGAGGAGATGGGAATGTGGGGTGGGCTGGATGGAAAGTGGGGGTGGATGGGAGGGGGAGAACAAGGGAATCCGTGGCTGATATATAAAATTAAATTAAATTATAAAATTTTAAAAAAGCAAACAAACAAAAAAAACAAATAGCTTCTAAAATAGTTATTCAATTCTAATGTATAAACAAAACAAAACTATGGAATGCTGTTGTAGAATATTATTTCAAGATGTCTTACATGTGTTTATGCTGTGGAATATTTATTTATTTAATGATGTTGCATTCTTTTATGTTGCATTTGTTTAACTTTGTGAATCTGTGTTACTCTGCCTGTCTAAAACACTTGATTCGTCTAATAAAGAGCTGCAATGGCCAATAGCTAGGCAGAGTAAATGATAGGCAGGGCTGGTAGATAGAGAGAATGAATAGAAGGAGAAACCTGGGAAGAAGAGATAGAGGAGCAAGAGAAGAAGGAGGAAGACATCGGGGACCAGTCACCCAGCCACACAGCCAGCCATGGAGTAAAGAAATAAAGATATACAGAAACAGAAAAAAGGAAAAAGCCCAGAGGCAAAAGGTAGATGAACTAATTTAAGAAATGCTGGATAGAAACAAGCCAAGTTAAGGCTGGGCATTCATAAGTAATAATAAGTCTCTGTGTGTGTATATTTATTTGGGAACTGGGTGGTGGGCCCCCTAAAGAGCCAAAGAGAAAAAAAAACAGCAACAGAATAGTATTCTATTTAGTTTTAAATTTATAGTCTATTAAAAAGCAAATACAGTCACATAAAATCTAATACATTGGGACTCCTGAGTGTGGTAGCCAAGTCAAACTTATCTACTTAACATGGCCTATTTTGCCCAAACTTGCTTCCAGAGACCTCAGTAACAGGCAGTGGATCCTGAGGACTCATCCTCTGGGAGCAGCTGATTGTAGGAGAATGTTGGAGTGACCCATTCAGATTTCCTCTCTCCAACATTAAGATGAAGACATAAAGACTAAGAAGAGCTAGGAGACAGGGTATCAGAGTACAGGATGCCAATGGCCTGAGTCCCTGAACAATCTTGACTCTGTATTTTCTGAAGGCTGCTTGTTCACTGCTCCATTAGAAATAAAATAATTGATGTAAAATTTCTCAGTGTGATATCTATCATCATTCTAGGGAAGAGCTTTTACCTCTGTTTTCTCTCATCTGTAAGTACTTAATCATCACCTGCCAGACAAGAAGAATTAACTTCACTCTGTTTCAGATCCCTTAGGATTCTTAACCCAATCTTAGGAAGAAAAAGACAATCAAAGCCATATGTGTTCATGTGTTATAGGATACCAAAATGGATTTAGACAGCTTTAGTGGGGCCCCATGCCAATAGGCACCAGTCTTCTCCACAGGTGAAGGGAGGGTGCTGTGAGACATTAACAGGAGATATTGAAAAGCAGAATTTTGTAATATTAACTCTTAACTCACTTTGAGGTCTATCTCATATTTCCCTACAACCCACAAACAGGCAACAAGGAGAGACATTCAAAGCAGCACACACCCAGAAAGCAGATGCTACATTTGTGAAATGTCTGCCCTTCCAACCAAGGTGGATCCAAAAGGTGGGAATCCTGGGGCAATTTATAGGAGGTACAGTGGAAATGTGGGATCAGACCATTTCATGAGGGCTTTCTGATAACTGAACTGCTTCTAGGGATGAGAGGACTTAGCAGAAATATGTGGATGCTGAGACACTCTAGCATAGCAGCCCTTAGGTTCAGTCTGACCCAAGAAGGATACAACTGCAGTCTCTCAGAGAAATCATCCAGGAATCCACAAAAGCATCCAAACAATGATAATCAATGATGGTTCCCAGCAATGGAGAGGGGAAACCAGCACTGAGTTACACTGGGAACAATCAAGGAAGAACTTTCTTTTCTCTCATCACTCCACTCAGCCTTATTACAATTCCAATGTGTCTAAAGCTAGAAAAGAATGTTAGAAGACAAAGAAAACATTGATGATGTTCCTTGATGCTCTGCAGCTTTCCAAGGCCCCCAAAGGGCACAAAAGAGAACTTTTGTGGAGTTGGGAGTTTAACTATGATATAACAATTGAACACTTTAATTGTACAGTACAAACTGTTGTTATTACAAATGTACTAATGACTGGAGAATATTTCTGAATGTGTTTAATGTGTTTTGGAGACCTTCTTAAGGCTTTGTTGAAGGTTATAATTAGACGCAGGGAGCTCTTATGAATGGACAATGATAGGAAAACACTCTTGCCTTGTGATTGTACCCTGTAAGACCTGTTTGGCAGCCCCCTCAAAATTCTCTTTAATTATATGGTCTTAAATAGACAATTTTTTTTAATTCCAGCAATTCTTGACTGTAGGGGTAGACCTCCAAAAAGGAGTAATAAAAACACAAATATAAGATGAGAGGCTAAAGATCAGAGCACAGGGTGTTGGGGAGATGGCTAAGTGGATAAAGACATGTGTTGCACTAATCTGGAGACCTGAATTCAACACTGTAACTCATATAACAAAGTCACATGCAGTGGAGCAAATCTGTAATCCCAGAACTCCTATGGAGAGATAGGAGTTAGAAACAGTTGTCCAGAACTTTTCAGGACTGCTAGCATGGAATACACACAATGCAGCCGTGGAAACAAGAAGAGGGACCCTGCTTCAACAAAGTAAAAGACAAGAACCAGGTCACAAAAGTTGTCCTGTGACCTTCACACATGCACCTCAGCATGTACATGTGTACCTTTCCCCTAAAAAAGAAAGAAAGAAAGAAAGAAAGAAAGAAAGAAAGAAAGAAAGAAAGAAAGAAAGAAAGAAAGAAAGATTTTAAAGCTGGGCGGTGGTGGTGGTGGTGGTGGTGGTGGTGGTGGTGGTGGTGGTGGTGGTGGTGGTGGTGGTGCACACCTTTAATCCCAGCCCTCTGGTGGCAGAGGCAGGCGGATCTCTATGAGTTCGAGGCCAGCCTGGTCTACAGAGGGAGTTCCAGGACAGCCAGAGCTGTTACACAGAGAAACCTTGTCTTAAAAAAATGGAAAAAAATGTTTTAAAAAGATCATTGTCACTCATGAGACAGTGGATGCAGTGGAGGACATGAAGGTAGATGGAATCATAAAATTTGAGAGTTGCTTTACTTTTAAACAATACCCAGTGTTATCATATTTATTTATTCTTTCAGGTCAGGGGAGCAGCCATTGACAGATTTAGTGCAGTAGTTGTTGGGAGCAAAGGGGAGTCACAAAGCAAAAAATACTGTCTTAGCTTTCTACTGTTACTGTAACAAAGTTAGTAGCTTAAGATACAAATTTACTATCTCTGAAGGTCAGAAGTCAGATTAAGATTTTCCTGTGCTACATATGAAGACACAGAGCCTGAGGCAGCATGCACAGGGCCTTCAGAGGTCTGCATCAGATGGGGTTCTAGAGCTGAATGTAGAGATGGACACATGCCCAAGTCCTGATCCAGAAGCTATCTCCAATTGATAAACACTTGCAAGTGAAAATTTAGTTTTTTTCTCCAAGGGAGTCTCACTGGGGAAACAAATGACTCTTAAGGGTAGGCTTCATGCCAGCAGGAGGTGGCCAACAGAAAAAAAACGAGCTCAATGGCAATTTAGAGGTTCCTTGTCTCAGAATGTTGTGTCACGGATTTCCCATTTTGTTTTTGTCTTTTAAAAAAAATTATCTTATTTTTTTATTTTACTTTATTTATATATTTTCTCCCTTTTTACCCTACAGGTCCTTTGTGTATATATTATGGCTTCCAGTTTAGTGTTTTTTTTTTTTTTTTTTTATGAGATTCCTGAGTGTGCAAGAGAGTGGATTTCTGTTTCGTGAGTCTTGTCTTGGGATCTTTCCCTTCTTTTTGTTTGTTTTGACCAATTCTGATGTGTTAGTTTTTGTTTTATCTTATATATTTATTTTTATCATAAAAAAGATTCTCCTGTGCTAAATCAAGGTGCCAGAGCTCCTGATACTCACGGTGGTGATGGGAAACATGAATTTCAACATGCAGAAAAATGTGAAGCTAGAACCTTACCTCTCACCCTGTACAAAACTTAACTGCAAGTGGATCAAGGGCCTTAACCTAAGACTGGATACTTTAAAACTGCTTGAGGAAAAAGGAGGGGTAGACTTTGCCTTCCAGGCACAGCGAAGGAGTTTCTAAACAGACTCAACAGCACAGGAAGTAAAGCCAACAACTAACAAGCAAATCTCCTACTACAAAGTCCTACACAGCAAAAGGAATTGTCAATGGGGTGGTGTTCAGCCAACAGAATGGGCGGGAATATCTTCCAGTTGTACATCCGACAGAGGGTTCCTATATATATTCTAGATACTAAAAATACTAAACATCAAGAAAACAAGCAACCCAATTAACACCGGGTTCTACGTCTGAATAGAAAGTTCTCAAAAGGAGAAATGCAAATGGACAGTAAACAGATTAAAAAATATTCTATTTTCTTAGTTATCAGGGAAGCACAGATTAAAACTGTTCCAAGATTCCATCTCACCCTGATTAACACGTAATATAAGTGACAACAAATGCTGCCATGGGTATGGTGAAAGTGGGCCTCTTATACGCTGCTGGTGGGAGTGTAAACTAGCCTAGCCCCTCTGGAAATATGTATTGAGGTTTCCCCCAAACAATTAGAAATAGAACTACAATATGACCCAGCTACAGTACTCTTGGGCATAGCCAAATGTCTTTTTTATCTTACTACAGAGATACTTGCACATCCATGTTCATTGCTGCTCTATTCACAATAACTAGGAAATGAAATCAACCTGGATGGCCATAGACTGATGAACGGTCAAAGAAAATGTGGTTCATATACATAATGGAATATTACTCAGCTGTAAGGAAAAACAATTAAATTTGCAGGTAAATGGATAGAACTGTCAAAAAGTTATATTGACTGAGATCATCTAGGCCTCTAAAGACAAACACCACATGTTATCTCTAGACATGAACCGATGTACGTACGAACCGCACTATAAAAGTTGCCTTAAATATAAGGTGAGCGCTTAATGCATGTTATCTCTCATAACAGTTTTCTTCATTCAAATCTTACATTTTGTGGGTTTAAAGTGGCATACATGTGGAAGCTAGGGACCTAGAAAGGGGCCATTTGTTTGTTTGTTTGTTTGTTTGTTTTTCGAGACAGGGTTTCTCTGTGTAGCCTTGGCTGTCCTGGAACTCACTCTGTAGCCCAGACTGGCCTTGAACTCACAGAGATCCGCCTGGCTCTGCCTCCTGAGTGCTGGGATTAAAGGCGTGTGCCATCGTTGCCTGGCGAAAGGGGCCATTTGTATGGGGAATGCATTTAAGGAGGAGAGATAGTAGAATATAGGTGGATACAACTGGAGAGGGGGAGTACTGGGGGAAGAAGGGTTCAGTCAGGTAGTAGCAATGGGGGTGGGGAAATGAGGGGACAGAAGTGTTAATCAAAATGGAGTAAGCATGAAGAAACTGCATGGTAACCTGTGATCTTACAAACCAAATAAATATAATAAAAGATGATAGTAGGAGCACATGGGACGTGAAACAAACAGACTGGGAGAATACTGGGAGCTGAAGTGGAGATGGGAGAAATGAGGAGAGCGCTGAGTTAGCCCAAAGGAAAGTTTTATGAAGAAGCTTTATGACACACCACTAATCTGTCAGTTAAAGTACCTTTTAAGGGGAATTTAAACAGAGATATCACATCTGGACAAACAATACTGTTCCCAGAAGACATAGATTATTAAATGAAACTCTTAGTGCCAGGAACAGGCATAGGTTACCTCTCTGAGTACTGGTAAAGGAGGTCTCAGAGGCACCTATAACAAGACAGGCTATTATGCTATTGTCATTTCTTTGGGTTGCCCATGTAAACTAGATGGTAAGGCCCTATTGTTTAAGATACCACACATTTTAGGACATAGAGAAGGCAATTCAACAGGCCCACTTGCTTCATCAAAGCCAGCAAAAGAGCCAGTTGGCATGATGGTTGCAATCTTATGTATAGTAATTATTGAAGTGACTTAGAAACAAATCATGGACCCCAGTCATGCTAAAAAAAAAAGTAAGGAATACACAAAAATCTTAGCCAGTCTTACATTCTGTTTGCTACCTGTCACCAAGTGTCTTAGTGATTTTTCTGATTTCTGTGATAAAGTCTCATTACAAAGACAATTTATAGAAGAAAACGTTTATTTGGGCTTATGGTTCAGAGGGATATGGGTTCATAACGGCAGCCAAGTGGTGGTGGCACATGACTTTAATACCAGCACTTGGGAGGCAGAGAGAGCCAAGCAGATCTTTGTGAGTTTGAGGCCAGACTGGTCTACAGAGTGAGTTGCAGGACAGCCAAGGCTACACAGAGAAATTTTGTCTCAAAGAACCAAAAAAACAAATTTGTAAAAGAGTTCATAATGGCATAATGGGGGACATGGCAGCAAGGGGCAGGTATGGCTACAGAAGTAGCAAGCTGAGGGCTCACATCTCGAACCACAAGGAGGAAACAAAGAGAGTGAACTTCAAATGGCATGAGTCTTTAAGCTCTCAAAGCCTGTCCTCAATGATGTACTTCCTCCAGCAAGTCCACACCTCCTAAACCACCCTAACAGTGCAATCAACTGGGGACCCAAGTCGTCAAAAACCCATGACTATGGGGGACATACCATTCAAATCATCATGCTAAGGGAAACAAGAATGTATTCTGGCTCATGGTTCAAGTGCACAGACCCAGTCCATTGTGGCAGGGAAGGCAAAATAGCTGGTCACATAGCATCGCAGTCAGAAAGCAGAGAGCACTGAAGCATGCTAATAATCCTCTGCTCCCCTTTTTCAGTTATCTGATCCAGGATTCCAGCCAAAGAATGGTGCTACCCATACTAGTCAAGTCTCCCTTCAATTAATGCAATCAAGATATTGCTCATAGGCAGGCCCAGAAACCCTTCTCTCAGATGATTCTAGATTCTGGAAAGTTGACAATCCTAACTATCAAACTTAAGTATCTCAAAAGTGGTTCCTACCCATGACTTCCCCTTACACAGATTTATTTTCCTGCCAACAACTACAAGAAGTATTGATCTTCACACCTTGTTAACTTGACAATAGGAAACATTTAAAAATATGTTCATTATGTTTAACATTTTCTTGCCTGTTGCAATGTTCTATAATTTGCTTAAAACATAACCTAGATTGATTTTCAATTTTACAATTTCAGGCAAGAAGTTATCTAAATTGAAACTAAGTACTCTAAAATAATATTTGTCATTAAGATGGGAGATATGCTTCTCTTGTGTTTTCTCTCATCTAGTCATTATTTAATTACAATCTGCCAGGAAGGAAAAAATAACTCCATGCTATTTTGTGTTCCTTAGTATTCCCAATCATATAATCCTAGGGCAAAATGTAAGGCACTTTAAAATTGCTTCAGCAGAAAGATAGAATCAGGAATGGAAGAGCGAACATTTAAGCAAGCAGATAACCTCTTTTTAGGAAGGCCTAAAATAGCTTGAGGCTTTTAAACATCTAGGCAGAAGCACATTTTAGAGAAGTATTTCATAATAAATTCCAAGTAAAATTTCTACTGTTGAGAAGTAATTTCAGGTTTAGTGCCAATTTTTTACATATCTGCATTTGTTAAAATGTTGACGTGCCAGTATGGACAGGGGAGATTCCACATAGTTCAACTCCTACATGAAGAGCTACAGGGGTTAGTAGCTGCTGAGAGAGGGAGAACTGGTTGCATTCAGGAACAAACTCTTGCATAGGAAGTACCAAGTAGCTATCCCTAGACATATGTACATACAATACAAACAACTCTAAATCTGAGTAGATTGAATACAAATTGTGTGTGTGTGTGTGTGTGTGTGTGTGTGTGTGTGTGTGTGTGTGTGTAAAACAGTAATAATTAAACAAAAGACCATGAATTTAGGAGACATAGAAGGGGATTAATGGGCTGGGGATGGTAGAAGTGATGTAGATACAGTGCTTATACACAAAGTTCTGAAAATTAAAAAAAAAAAAAACAAACAACATTTGAAACCCCGAATCATAGTGTTGACTGACAGAGAAAAATTAAGTCCTAACACTCCTAGATTACCTTTGCCAAATTTACTCTCCATTCCTCTGTTTTCCTTTCTTTGATGGAAGCCTTGTGTCAGTCTTTCTTGATGGAGAGTCCCTTGAGGCCCGTTTGGGACACCCAGCACAATCATGTGCCTTGCACAGTTTTATTGGACATGATTCTATAGATGTAAGCAAACAAGGTAAAGAAGAACCTTGTATTTTAATGCAGTACAATGTTCTGTAATTAATCTATCTGACCTACCCCCACTAGCACCAGGGATTGAAATCAGAACCTAGGGCATGCTAGGCAAGTGTTCTACTGCTGAACTACATCACTACTCCTAAATTCCCTCTGAACAATGAAGCTAAGCTGGTGCTCTCAATTCCTTAGAGCAACATAGTTTGCTACCTTTCTTTAACTGCCTTTCCCATTTTATAGTTATACTATTTTAGTTCTTCACTGTGTAATCATATGAGCATGTGCAATTATACATTTCCCTTCTACACCAACTAATTAGATCCCTCGATCCAACTCAGAGACTGATACGAATTTAACTGCACCTAAATTTCCATGGAGATTGTGAAAATGAATGGAAATAAAACTCTAACAACAGAAATCAGCAGAAGGACATTGTTTATGAAAATTTAAATGTCTTTCTTTAAAAAAAAAAAATAAATCCAGACAAGTAAACGATTGGACTTTCAACCTTAAAAGTAGAAGTAATCAATCTGTGGAGGCTGGAAGGTTAAGTTTTAAAAGGCAAATAAAGAGGTAATTTAGGACTGTGGAAGAAAGGGATTTTGTAAATTGTAAAATGACATTTTAACATAACTCAAGAGACTGTTCTCTAGTGTTGTTATTTAGAAGGCAATGTGGTGAGACACAGCAAGAGAGATTTGATCTTGCCCTTCTAAGCTAAGCATGCACACACCTAGCATTCTTCTCCTCATACTTCAGAGTTCTTAAAACAGATTAGAAAAACTTATTCTTTGCTGCAAGCTAGTGCATACCAGCCCTTGACCTCCCAGCTTGTGGGCAGCCACTGCTGATGGCAACAATAACTGACCAACAGCATTTCTCCAATGACCTGGCTTATGAGGGCCTTCCTCAGTCCTGGGGTATTTTGCAATAGGACTTCTTGCTTTGAATCTATTTTTTCTATTTGAACCCAGACATGGGAAATAAACAAGAAGATTCTTCTGACCAAATAACCAGTCATAACATAGTGTCAGCCTAATCAGTCACTGACAAAGCTGGAGGAAGTACTGTCACCCTCCACTTTCAGAACAGTCACCAGTGAACTAAAAGTTAGAATGGTTTCTAGTGTTCCATCTAGCTGATCTCTACAACAGTCGGAATAGAGATTGTAATTATCCACTGAATTAATTCCTAACAGGTGCTGAAGCCATTACTCAAAGAGAGATGGAGATGTCCAGAAAATGAGCATGCATTCAGAAAAGGTCAGTCAGTTGAGGCTGTCCTCTATCTTGGACTAGATGAAGCATTCATTCCTTGCCTATTGCTGCAGAAGTCTGCCATTACAGTGATACCAGCCAAGGAGAAGAAGGGGGTTACTCGTCATTCTCAGTTACATTCTAGGATTGCTGTGAAAGAAATGATGCAAAATGAAGCCATCATAGTCATATAGGTAATAAAGGCAGACAGAAACTGGACTAAAGAGTCCACTTGTGGGCTCAGTGGTTAAGAACATCTGTTGTTCTTTTGGAGGACTCAGGTTTGATTCCCAGAACCTACATGATGGCTCATAACTGTCTGGAACCCTAGTCCAGGGCATCCAACACTTCATCTAGCCTTTGTACCTACTTGGCATGCATGTGGTACACAGTGAATACATGCAGGCCAAACACTCATATACATAAAATAATAAATAAATAAAGCTTAAAAAGACTTCACTTGTGTAGTGAACTATCTTGCTTTTTACTAATTCTTCTGACAATGTCTCTGTTACTACCTCTTTCACTCTTGAGTGAGAAATTACATTGCCAGTGAAAAAGACCACTAGTTTAGTTACCAATGGAAGAAGCAAGGAGAATTTAATGAAGCATCTTTATGAAGCAATATGTTCTCCCAATACTTGATGATTGTCTTACTTATCTTTGCCCATTAACAATACAAAGGCTTTAAACATGAGTCTTGGTTAGCCACATCTAGTATTCACACCCTTTTGTAGTCTCTACCTCTTGACTCTTAACTATCCCTGTGACTGTCTTTCACATACAGCGGATTATAGAGATGGTAATACACAACTTTCAGGTCTTGTTTGGAAGAATTTGAAAAATCTTGTAGCATCCACGTGGGTATCTTAGAATGCTCAGTTTGGAAGAAGCCAGCTACTGTATGCATAGTCCAACAACCCTGTGACCCCCATGCTATGAAGAAATTAGCCACGTAAAGCAATGTGGAGAGAAAGAGTGAGTGAGAGAGAGAGAGAGAGAGAGAGAGAGAGAGAGAGAGAGAGAGAGAGGTAGAGACAGAAAGACACAGAGACAGAGAGAGGCAGAGAGACAGAGACACAGACACAGACAAAGACACAGAGACACAGACAGAGACAGAGACACAGAAACATGCGCGCGCATGCGCTCGCACACACACATACACACACACACACACACACACACACACACACACAGAGAGAGAGAGAGAGGACAGAGAGAGAGAGAGAGAGAGAGAGAGAGAGAGAGAGAGAGAGAGAGAGAGAGAGATGCCTAGTTAGCCCTAGCTATGTCAGATCTTCAAGATCAGAAACCCTTGTGTATGCTTGGCCCAATCAAGCCTTTAGATAGGTCCTACCACAGCTGTCATTTAACTGCAGCCACATTTGAGAGATCCCACTGAGAACCATCTGGATGAGAAAAGACACTTTATGCAACCAGGAGAGTAATAAATGATTTTATTAAGCCATTATGTGTATTTGCTAGGCAGCAGCAGATAACCAGAACATCATTTTCCCCAAAAGAATGTGAAGAGTATATATTTAAAACAATTAACAATCAAAGAGGTGAAATGGATTTGAAATGGAACACATTTCTATTATCAAGCAATGAAAAATATCCAAGCTAATGACTCCCCAGTATGTTGTAATTATGAGCTACCTATACTACAACAAACAAAACACAAACCAAACAACTGAACAGAAAAACCAAGACCACCTTAAGCAAACTGTTGCTGTGAGGATCATAATATTCTTACTGCTGGGGATAGGGTTAACATAATTATAACGTTAATTACGGACTTTTGGAGATTGGGATTGAAAAAAACTAATAAAATTAGGGAGAGGACAGGACTCCATTAACATCTTTGCCAAAAGCTGTCCCCAAAGAATAATTTGGAGAACACAAGTGGAATTTCACTGTGGAGGACAGATCTGAATTATAAACAGAAAGGATCAAAGTCCATTGTAATTTTTCAGGTTCAGTCTAAACAGCTCATGTACAATCACTGACTTGAATAGAAGCACAAGGGAAACAAGATGTATTTGCAATGAGTTCACATTTTTCAAGATTCCTTTTTAAATAAGTGTTTTGTCTGCATGTATGTATGCATACCTCGTGCATGCTTGGTGTCTGTGGAGACCAGAGGAGGGTGTCAGATCTGCTGGAACTGGAATTACAAATGGTTGTGAGCCGTCATGTGATTTCTGGGAATTGAACCTGGGTCTTCTGCAAGAGCACTAGGTACTTTTAACCTCTGAGCCAACTCTTTATCCTCTAATTCACATTTTGCTTGAAGGCATTTTCTGCTTAGGCTGTGATTTTCTTTGTGAAGCATATTAAGGTATTAAGGTTAAAATTCATATAACCAGTATAGTGATTATCAAAATTAACATTTTAATAAAATCATTTTAAACACTTTATTTTATTGATTTTTTTAAACTCTTGCAATGAATTTTAGGATCTGGTACTTGGAATTTAGAGACTGCTGCTAAGAAGGCTTTGTTTACATGTGGTCTGTTTTGGATTGATGTGATTGTTTTGTTCATTAAATTTGTGAGTGAATGCTGTCTTTGGCTTTTGAACTACTCATTTAATTTATGGAGGGAAATGTCACTTACAATGAAGATTTAACAGAGAGTAGAATCTGCTGAGGTAACACTACCTTACACATGTATGATACTGAATAGCTCTCACTTGAATCATCCCTTTAACAAATATTTCCTGAATATCTACTTCAGGCCAAACTTTGGAGAAGCATCACTGATTCTCAATAGGGAGTGATTTTCACCACGGGCCCTGGGCATTTAGAAACGTCTAGAAACATGTATGGCTGTTTCAACTAGGAGAGGTGCTAATGCATAGGCCAAGAATGCTGACAAACATCCTCAAATGCTGAGGATAGAACTGGGAAGATCATTTTTTGCAAGCATGAGGGCCTGTGTTCAATCCCCAGAAACCATGTACAAAAATTTTCAGCATGGTAGTGGGCACTTAGAATCGTGGTACTGAGAAAGGGAAACAGAAAGATTACTGGGGCTTGCTGGTCAATCAACTTAGCTTGCTTGGAGAGTTTCAGGCCAATGAGAGATACTGTCCTACAAAAAATGGGGTGGGCAGTGACTAGGATACCTGAGGAAAGACACCAGAGTTTGTCCTCTGGCCTCCACACTCACGGACAAAAGTATACAAACATGTATGCATGTATACACACACACACACATACACACACACACACATACACACACACACACACACACACA
This sequence comes from Peromyscus eremicus, assembly GCF_949786415.1. Lineage (NCBI taxonomy): Eukaryota > Metazoa > Chordata > Mammalia > Rodentia > Cricetidae > Peromyscus > Peromyscus eremicus. The sequence continues at coordinate 22,236,291 of NC_081439.1, read as the reverse complement.
GACAATACACATACCATTAAATATTTACAAGGAAACACCCACAGCAAAGTATTCTATGTAGCACAAAGTACCAATACCAAGAATGAAAAATCTCTTTTTTTTAATTTTATTTATTTTATTTTTTTTTTTGGTTTTTCGAGACAGAATTTCTCTGTGTAACTTTGGAGCCTGTCCTGGAACTCACTCTGTAGCCCAGGCTGGCCTCGAACTCACAGAGATCCACCTGCCTCTGCCTCCCGAGTGCTGGGATTAAAGGCATGTGCCACCACTGCCCAGCAAGAATGAAAAATCTTTGAGCTACATCATAAATGAAAATAGACAGTGAAATGTCTAACTTGGCACACTTAACCTTCTAGAGAGGGAAGATATTCAATTAAAAAGAAATAATGGAATATCTGAAAAGTCTTCCCTTATTTATTTATTTTATGTTTTGGTTTTTCAAGACAAGGTTCTCTGTGTAACAGCCTTAGCCCCTTAGCCATACTGAAACTTGCTTTGTAGACCAAGCTGGCCTCAAACTCACAGAGATCTGCCTTCCTCTGCCTCCTGAGTGCCAGAATTAAAGGCATGTGTCACCACACACCACTGTCTTTCCTTTATTCTTGATAGATGTTTCAATTCCCCAGTGGATGCTTAAAACTATGGGTAGTACAGAACCTTATACTACCTGAACATAAACTCCATGTAGCCTTGACAACAGTTCTGATAACCAAGACAGATACTGTGTTGATTTGAATGAGAAATCTCTGCCCATTTGGTAGCATTATCTGAGAAGGTTTAGGTGGTGCAGTTCTGCTAATTGGAGGAAGTGCATCACTTTGTCAGTCTTTGAGATTAAAAACCTCCCAGCACTTCAAGTTTGTGCTACTTCGTTCTTGCTGCTATGTAAGATGTAAGCTCCCAGCTTCATGTCTCTGCCTCCATGTTGGCTACTTGCTGTAATGCTTCCTCCATGATAGACTCTTGTCCCTCTGAAACTGTAGGCACAAATAAGCACTTTCTTGTATAAGTTGCTTTGTCATGGTGTTTTACAACAGCAGTAGGAAAGTAACTAATACAACTACTAAGTGCCTAACAGACAGGTATCTTATACAGTGTAGCTCCGTGGGTCAAAGAGATGTGAGCAGGGTAGTATAAGATTTCATCAAATTACCCAGAAGAGTGCACAACTGAACTATTTTGAATTTTAATTTTTGTAATGTTCAATTTAATATTTTTTGACTAGGTTGATCACAGGTGATTGAAACTATGGGAAACAAAACTGGGAGTAAGTGGGGACACGGTGAACTATATATAATGAGTAGCACTTAAGATGATGTGGCAAAGTCAAGGATCGGGTGCAACTTATTCCAGAAGCTGAGGATATATTTAGCAAACCTGAACATGCTCACGTTAATGGAGCAATATGCTAATAAATGCAGACTTCTAGAAGAATATTTACTACAAGAAAAGCTTAACAAATTGAATGCCTTATTTAAAAATGAGGGACTTAACCAGCCTGAAAGATTCATTTGTAGATCAGTGCCATTTTTGAAACAGAGCACATTCTATATACCATGTATTTGTTTCTTTTGTTCAGTTTTTAATATTTCTATTAGAAACTAACTATTAGGAAAGTTTCCTTTGACATTTTGGAGAAGTTTAATGTTAACTGAGCAAATACTCTATAGTCAATAAAAATATAAGGATTCTGAGATGTTACCCAGTATATATATATGATGTGGGAATAAAAATAGGCCATTTGTGCATGTTCAATAATATGGACAAGTTAGATCTCATTTCTTATTAAGAGGTGCAGCTGAGCAGCAATTCAGGAGCTATGGCATTTGGCTATGCAGGTGTCTCAAGAAAGAACCTTTCAGGAATATGGCATTGCTCATCCAAAGGCATCAGGTAGAGCTATAGGAGAGCAATGACAAAGGAATCTGGGGTGATCGTGAACTTGTTGTTTTTCTCATTGTTAGGACAAAATACTTGACAAGAAACAACTTAAAGCAGGAAAAGTTCATCTTGGCTCATGGTTCAGGGGAATATGGTCCATCATAGCGGGGGAAGGCATGGCAGCAGAAGCAGCAGTGAGAATGTGCTCACCTCAGGGGAGATCAGGAAGCAGAAGGAGGAGCAAGCTGTGCTCAGCAAGCTTCCTTCCTTTTCGCATTCTACTCAGTCCACAGGAATGCAGCTGCCTACATTCAGGGCATCTTACAACTCTATTAATACTTTCAGAAAAAAAAGCCCTTACAGAAATACCCAAAGGTATAGCCTAGAGTGTTTTTCTTAATTCAATCAATCTGACAAAAGAAATTAAATAGCACACTAGCAATTGTTAAATCAGTAACTGCGAGATATCATAGAATGCCCTCCACATGAACCTTGTTTCTTATCATCTCTTCCTTTTTATTATCATTGACAAAATTGCCAACATTCCTTCTTTTTAATTTTATTTCATGATTTTAAAAAATCTTTTAAATTGAAATATAATTATCATCTGGTTTTGTAAACACCATTGGAAGGAACCAATGGAGCAAACTAAAAACACAGAGAGTGCATGGATGATGTCTTTAAATGCCTTGTCACGGACAAAGGAAAGAGTACACCAGGGGAAAACCTGTCACTGCACTGTATGACCAGAGTTGAGAACAAGCAATGAGGAAAACAATGGGGTGGTTATCAAGAAAAAGCCAACGGGTTTCTTTTATAAAGAGAAATTCAGTGCATTTGAACTTGTATCTCATTTGTTAACATTTCTCAAACTTTACATCACCTAAAGCAAGATTTCCCTGGTTAACTTTCTTCCTGCCTGGCTCTTTTCTAATGTCCCCAAATATAAGTAGTGACTGAAAACAGGCTGACTGTTTAATCTATTTATGAATGGTTTCATATAGCAATCGTTCTGATATTTATTCAAGGAATCTTCATTTCTGGTCCTTTTAACATACTTCATTATTAGGGGTAACTTCAATATGACTGACATTCTTTAGCATTTTAGAAATTTCCCTGTCCTGGCAATATGACCATAGGTTTTATCCAAGAATTGCATTCTACATGTTAATTCAAGATATGTTTGTTTTATGTTTTGAAACAGGGTCTTATTCTGTGACCCAGGAATTCATTATGTAGCCCAAGTTGGCCTGGAACTCATGAGAAGTCTCCTGTTCCAGCCTCCTGAGTGTTGGGGTTGCAGGCATGATCCACCATGCCCAGTTAAACCCAGGTTTTGATTCTGTCATACAGGGATGCTTTTCTATTCTTCAATGTTAGGAACTGGTCCCTTGCCTGTCTAACTGTAAAGACACCTTCAGCCCTCCAATAATCACAGATTTTCTAAGTGGTGCTGACTATAGCTATCCACTGTAATAGAGCAGAAAGCAAAGAGGCAAAGAAGGGTCAACATTGCAGCTTCCCTAGCTAGCAGAGGTTGGCTTGGAAGAAGGGACTTTGTTTCCTAAGATCAAAGTTCATTTCAGAACTTCTAGTAAGATAAAGGCTATATGAAGACAGCCTCTAAGATCCAGAGGGTATGTTAACTAATTATTTAATCAATTAAACTTTTAAGGTTAAATATGGACATAGAAACCTATATAAGTCTGAAGAGTACAACACATTACATGTCTATAAATGTAATGTCCACCTGGTAGGCAGACACCAAGATAGTTCCCAGTTGTCTGTTCTTGTGGTTTTCAGACTTATTGTGTGGAATAAGGAAGGCTCTGGATGACAGTAATTAAGGACCTGGGTCCTATAGTCAAAGAGAAATAAAAGTCTGTCTGAAGTGACCTCTCTGAACACCAGAGCAAAATGGAACAAGACTCCTTATCAGTTGAGCCTCAGGTGAAACCATAGCCTCAGACAATTCCTGGATTACAGTTATGCAAGTGAACTTGAGCCATAGGTATCCAGGTAAGCAGTACCCAATTTCCGATCTACAGAGAACATGATGTAATAAAGGATTATTGTTTTAAAATTCTAGGGGTTTTTTAGGTGATTTGTTATGTGACAATAGTTAGTTACAAGAGAATTCAGGTTAAGAAGCAGAATATTATCAGAATTCCCTACGCCTTTTCCAAGTGTAACCCTGTATAGTAATCTGATTTCTAAAACCAGGGAATAATATAATTTCATTTGAAACATCATATAAATGTCACCATGACATATAAACCATTTTTCCTTTGGCTTTCACACTGAACTGATTCTGAGATCCACTTACATGTCATGTACAGTTATTGATCATTTATTCTCAGTGATGTAGTAACCATTTCACGAAGGTATCACAACTGAGATACTCTGCCACTGACAGGCATTTGATTATCTCTCAATCTGGGGTCATTAAACAGTGCTACATGCTATTAATAATCTCATATGTGTGTTTGGGTAAATGTGTCTACAGATTTCCAAATTGCACATACCTAAGATTGACATAAATATGAAGAAGGATATTTGTGTGACCCTATTTCATTTGGCTATATCACTTCTTCCCAATCTTGTGGCTTGTGTATATCTAATTGTGTGGACTCTAATAACCTTCCTTTACATTACTCTTCTATGCCACTTAGCATCTTATGGAGCCCCATTGATTCCACTGGCTATTAGAATGCGTCATCTAAACACTTATCTCTGAGTACACGTGGAGATAAATGCTGCTATTATTGAAAGGCATCATGTTGAATAAATGGTCAATTTATGTTCCATAAAGAAGAGGTTGGAGAAGAATGTCTGTAAATTATGTAAAAAGTGTTTAAAGCTTTGTCATCTGACCTAGGGGTGCTGAAAATGAGTGTGTATACCCTATTCAATACACTCAAGCTAAGTAGCAAAAACTATATGAAAATTACGGTGATCCACAAGACCCAGTATGCAGGTGGATTAACAGCCCATAATCTCCATGCAGACTTGAGAAGAAGAGTGATTTACACAATGCCATTTATTTGGGGGATGCTGTGATATTTTATATTGATTGTAAATTTGATGGGATCTAGATTAACCTAAGAAAAGAGCCCCTGGGCATGCCTGGAAGGCTGTAGATTAGGTTAATTGAGGTAGGAAGACCCATCCTTGAAGTAGGTAGCAGCATTCGTGGGCTGGGATCCTGGACTGAATAAAAAGGAGAAATGGAGCTGATTAACAGCATTCATCTTTGTCTCTCCCTGCTTGACTGTGGACACAACAGGACCAGTCCTCCAAACTCCTGCTGTTGTGCCATCCTCACTATGATGGATGTAACCTGGAATTCTGAACAAAAATAATTCCCTTTTCCCTAAGGTGGCTTTGGTCAGAGTATTTGATCACAACAACAAAAAAACAACTTAAGAAATTCTGTGACACATTTCTAGTATGAAGGCTTTCTATCCATCATTTTTGTGCCTATGATCTTAGAGGAGTTATTTTGTGAGTTGAATATCAAAATTTCAAATAACATTTTCTAGAACAGCCAAAGATGCTTCACACCTATATCAATTAAAGTCCATAAAATAAAACAATAAACTCCAGCGGCTCTATTGCATATGCTACATTTGGAGTGTCCAACCTCCACATGTAACTGGGGGCTACCATATTCTATCATTGCAGAATGCTACCACAGATGATCTTCTAGAGAAAGTGTCCTGGAAATAACAAGATGTTCCTATCCCCACAGATTAGCATGATCTCTACCTTATTTGAGAAGAGGTGTGTGTGTGTGTGTGTGTGTGTGTGTGTGTACAGCTAGTAACACATTACTGTAATGCAGACAGGGACAGAAATGGTACCCAAATGCTGGGCCTGGAGGACTCATGCCTATAATCCTAACACTCAGAAGTCTGAGGCAGGAGGATTGCCACAAGTTTAAAGGGGAGTCATGCCTGTAATCACAACACTCAAGGGCATGAGGAAAGAAGAATGCAGTGAGTTCAAGTCTAGCTTAAACTACAAAATGATGCCCTGTCTTAAATAGTAAAGGAAGGAAAGGAAAGAGGGAGAAAGGGAGAGGTTGAGGGAGGAAAGACAGACATGTGTTCACTTGTTCAAAGACAAGAAACTGCCCTGAACCATCCTCACTGAATAATCCTCACAAGAGCCCATTCTCTTGGTGGAAAACAGTTTTAATAATTTCTCCTTAAAGTTAAGACAGACTGTGTTTTATAAAATTATAGGATGATTTCTAAAGATTTTATGTACTGATGTCTCACTTTTCCACCAAATGTATTCCCCTATGTGTTCGTAGGTACAAAACTGGGAGAAACTTGAAACACTTGTAACAAGCACTCCATTGGAGAACATGCGTTTTCTACATTGCTCAGGACTCCCAGTGAGCCAGTTGCAAGGTACTGTAACCCTCAGTTGGAGATTAGAAACCTTAGATGCAGACAAATTGATTCGGTGACTTTGAATTTACAGTTGAGTAATGCAGAGGGATTACATGGACCCATGCTTTTCAGACTCCACAACAGTATCATTAATGATTGAATTATTATACAGAATTCAGGAATGGGTCTTCTAGAGGAACAATACTTAGAAAACACCATGGTAGCATTTTGGCAATGGTACTAATAATCCAAACATGACAAGTGTTAATGATACTTAATAGGAGTTTCTGTGCTTCCTATGCATTCATGCTTGGAATATGCTATAACTGTTATTAGCCCCTTTTTACTTTTGGGTGATCTCAGACACTGATCTCAGAGATGCTAAGAACTTTCTCCAAATCCCTACAACTACTAAGTGAGTGGGAGTGTTGACTTGTATTTCATGACCCTTTAATATATTATAACTGTTATAGTTAGCTCCAGCTGTCAAATGGACACAAATCTAAGCATACCTGGGAAGAGAGAGTCACAACTGAGGAATTGCCTCCACAAGGTTAGCCTGTGGGCATATCTATGTGGTATTTTCTTAACTGCTAATTAATAAAAGAGGGCCTAACTTATTGTGGAAGGTGCCATCTCTGGGCAGGAGGTCCTGGGTGGGTTAAGAAACCAAGCAGAGTAAGCCATGGAAAGCAAGCCAAAGAGAAGTGTTCCTCCATGGTCTCTGCTTCAGTTCCTGTCTCCAGGTCCCTGCCTTGAGCTCCTGTCCTGGCTTACCTTGAAGGTGCATTATAATTAGCAAGTGAAACAATCCCTTTCTTCCCCCAAGTTGCTTTTGGTAATGGTTGTGGTGGTATTGTGTTCCCCAAAATATTGTGCATCCTAATAAACTTATCTGGGGTCAGAGACAGAACAGCCACTAGATACAAAGGCTAGAAAATGGTGGCACTCACACTTTTAATCCTAGCATTCCAGAGGTAGAAATCCTTCTGGATCTCTGTGAGTTCAAGGCCACATTGGAAACAACCAGGCATGGTGACACACGCCTTTAAACCCAAGAAGTGAGCCTTTAGTCCCAGGGAGTGATAGCAGATAGCAGAAAGGTATATAAAGACCAAGAACTAGAAGCATTTGTCTGGTTAAGCTTTTAGGTTTTGAGCAGCGCAGTTCAGCTGAGAGCCATTCAGATATGAGGACACAGAGGCTTCCAGTCTGAGGAAACAAGATCAGCTGAGAAGTTGGCCAGGTGAGGTTAGCTGTGGCTTGTTCTGTCTCTCTGATCTTCCAGTGTTCACCCCAATACTTGGCTCTGGGTTTGTTTTATTAATAAGAACTCTTTAAGACCCATGCTACAAATGGTATTTATCACAGCAACAGAAACCAATCTAGAATAAGAGTATACTTCTGAGTCACAGAAGTGGTATATATTTGTGTGCACATATATGGATAGTTGTATATGAGAATGAATATTCACATGCATATATGTACTGTATTTCCTTTTCATCAGTCCCTTCTCCTTTTATGTTGTACTGATAAGCTTCCTTTCACTAGTATATCTGTGTTCCTCACTTGGGGATAATCATACCTGAGACCTACGAGTGCATCCTACTATGGTATATATGTGAATCAAGGGCAGATTGAGAATGCAGACAGAAGAGATTGCCACACGCCAGCAAAGCCACTGAAAGTTTACAGAGCTCAGCACAGTAGGAAAAAGGAGTTAGGAAGAACTTCCACTCTCCTCTCAGCTCCAGCATTAATTTGCTACGTGGTTTGAGGATAAATTACATAAACCAATTAGATTTTATTTGATTTTGAATCTGGAAGAGGAGAGAGCTTAGGATACACTAATGGTTTTCAAATTGTGTCCCATGTAACTGTTCCGAGATAGAACCACAAGCAAGTGGGCCAAGCCATGGATATCCCTTTGGCCTTTTAAACAGATCTCCTCTCCACTTACTGGGATTGTGAGTAAGGTATCTCTTGAAGCATTTGGAACAGGCAGATTCATGGACACAAAACATAAAGACTGTAGATTACTGGGTGCCTAGAAAGGAGGGAATGAAGTGTCCTCACTTAATGAGTATACAGTTGCTGTTAGAGGTGATAAAAAGTTTTAGAAACAGTGGTAACAGTTGTATAAATATTGTGAATTTATCCAATGTCATCAGTTATATGCTTTAAAATAGCTAGAGTGGAGAATTTAACACACACACACACACACACACACACACACACACGTGCACTCACAGAAAAAAAAATGTTCAGGAAGCCGTTACAATCTTGTCATTATCTGTTAGAAGAAGATAATTGACTGATACAGCCATTATCTAATGGGGCAGCTAGTACATAAAGAGAATGTCACTAAATAAGAAGGAAGGCAGACATGGGAGTTCTCAGATTCAACATCTGTCCTGTTGAATGAAATCTGTTTATGTCAAAAACAAATTCGGTAGTGGTTCAAAGAAGAAGTGACTGTTAAGGCAATTAGAAGAGATCATTGGCAAGTGGCTCATGTCGTGTCAGAGGCAGTCCCATGGGGATGCCTTGTTGTCACAGGGTATGTAAAATGACTACAGGAGTTCAGAATGCTGGAAACAGTTTTGAGACATGAAAATGTGTGAAGCCAACACAAATTTGGAAGCTGAACTAGTAGAGATTAGAAAGAGACAGATAATGTCACCTGCAAAGTCCTTAAAAAAATACACTTTTATGCAATTCAAATCAATGTGCCTTGACAGTTGCCTTCCATTTCCTTTTTAGCTTGGAAGATGTTTCTGTTTGATTCTGTCCCCTCTCAGCATTCCCTTCAGCTCCCATGCAGCCATTCTGCAGGCTCTCACAATACAGGGTTTAATGCATTTTTAAATGATAAAATTAAGCAGAGGTCCACAGATGGGAGGTGGAGGTTGAAGTCTGTTTTTTGGACTTAGGATAAGGGGCTAAAATTATTCAAGAAATTAAGTGTTAGCTAAAAGACTCAGCAGCAAGACACGTGACTGCAAAATGGAAATAATAATAATGAGGAGGATAATAATAATAACAGGCCTGTTCAGGGGACTGTTATGAGAACAAATTATAGATGGGTGAACTGCTTTTAGTGTCTCAGAAGGAAGGTATTACATAAATTCCAGTTCTTTTTTCTTCTCATTATTTTTCCTTGAAGAGTGCCAGAAAGAAAAAGTCTTTGTGGGTGGATGTGGATAAGAGCGAGAATTGAGGGAGGAGAGAAAATATTTCAAGGAAGTAGGAATAGTGTATTTGAAGTACTTCTTAGTGAGTGCATTTGCAGTAATAAATTTCATCTGCTTCGGTAGACCTCCCCTATCCAGACACTCACTCTGGTCCAGCATGCATCTAGAATCTATGTCTGTACAGCTAAGAGGATCCCCTCCTTAGTGGTATGACTATAACCATCATGATCATCATTGTATCCTGTAATTTCAACATACACAGAGATTATTCTACTCAGCCAAGTATAAATTGGTCTCCAGGGCAGGTGTGGATGCTTCAGGCTCAGAAAAAGAAAGTGTGCAAAGGACTGTATGTGTAACAGTTGTTTTGAACTGCATATTGTAAAAGATAGGTATTTTACAATCTGCATCATTCTGTTGCAGTTTTTAATGACAGACTTTAATTCCTACTTTGATTCTATAAATAAGAAACTCCATCCAATGACTGAGGGAACTGGATGCAGAGATCCACGGCTAGGCCCCAGGTGGAGCTCCGGGAGTCCAATTAGCGAGAAAGAGGAGGGCTTATATGAGCAAGAATTGTTAAGACCAAGGTTGGATAAAGCACAGGGACAAATAGCCAAACGAATGGAAACTCATGAACTATGAACCAATGGCTGAGGGGTCCCCAACTGGATCAGGCCCTCTGAATGGGTGAGACAGTTGATTGGCTTGATCTGTCTGGGAGGCACCCAGGCAGTGGGACCGGGTCCTGTGCTCATTGCATTAGTTGGCTGTTTGAAACCTGGGGCCTATGCAGGGTCGCTTGGCTCAGCCTGGGAGGAGGGGACTGGACCTACCTGGACTGAGTCTACCAGGTTGATCTCAGTCTGCGGGGAAGGCTTTGCCCTGGAGGAGATGGGAATGGGGGGTGGGCTGGGGGGAAGGTGAGGGGGCGGGAGGGGAGAGAACAAGGGAATCCGTGGCTGATATGTAGAACTGAATTGTATTGTAAAATAAAATAAAATTAAATTAAAAAAAAAAGAATCGAAGTAAGATGAGACAAGAAGCTATGGCTTCTGTGATAACCAACACATGGATTATTTTTTGAAATTAATTCATCCAACAACTTGGAAAAATAGCTTTTAGGAAGAAGTGGGGTGCCTCTGTCTTGTTGCCTCCAGTCTGTTTAGAAAAATCTGGAATGATTTTTATTAAGGCATTGCAATGATCAAGCCAGTCACTTCCCTTGTTGAAATGCTGTGCTGAGAGAGGCAGAGTCAGTTTTGTCCAGGGCTGTAACTCCTGAGAGGCTGCCCGTGTTCCAGTAGATGGTCCTACACATACACACAGTCAGCATACAGTCAGCATGTGGTGGATTCAGTGAGTTTAAAAAAGGAGGCATAGAGCCGGGCAGTGGTGGCGCACGCCTTTAATCCCAGCACTCAGGAGGAAGAGCCAGGTGGATCTCTGTGAGTTCAAGGCCAGCCTGGTCTACAGAGTGAGATCCAGGACAGGCGCCAAAACTACACAGAGAAACCCTGTCCCAAAAAACCAACAACAACAACAACAAAACCACCACCACCAACAAAAACAAAACAAAAAAACAAAAAACAAAAAAGGAGCATATAAACTGGGAGGGAATAGTGGGAAGGATGGAAGAGAAATGACAGGGAAGAAAGGGGCAAGGGGTGGGTTTGGTCAAAGCACTCATATATATGTATGAAATTCTCAAACAGTAAATATGTTTTTACAAAATACTGGGATGATTTCTGAGTTTATCATGACTTCAAATGAGAATTCTTGATCTTTCCTTCCATTAGGAGACATTCTTTGTAGTTCTCCAGTTACTTCCTTTAGAAGTTCATGCCTCAAAGATTTAACAAGTCCCCACTATCCACCAGACTGTTTGAGACTGTGTGGACGCACCATGTAACATAAGTGAATTCTTGCCCATCTTGGGTTGTCTTTCCTAGGAAAGCAATTAGGACTCAGTTGATGGAGAAAAGAATCCCCAAGATGGCTGGAAAAAACCTCTAGATATTTCCTTATACCCCCTAGATGTTTTGGTTCTCATCCTGAAGATGGAGAAACTGGAAAATACTTCAAACCACATACATTTGTTTCTTCTAGAAACGCTTTTAACTGGTGAATATCCTCTACTATTCAAAAAATTTGGTGAAGGGTCTGGAGAGACAGCTCAGTGATGAAAAGCACTTACCCCTCTAGCAGAGGACCCAGATTTGGTCCCAACACCAACAAAGTAGCTCCCAATCACGTGTAACTCCAGTTCTGGGGGATTTAAAGCTGCCTCTCGCACTCCTGTGGTACACTGCCCCCCCCACATAGACACACTATAGGTAAGTATTTTTTAAAGAAATTTGTGTAAACTGGTTCCTATGATTGATTTGACAGTTTGTCTCTCAAATGTTGTTTGTCATGATGATGTGGTAGCTGTATCTCACAGAAGGTAGTTAGGTCATGGGAGTTTCATGAACAGATTCATACTATCTTGTAAGAGAGGGTTAATAGAAACTTAGCTACTCCATGTCTTGGTCTTATCTGCACCTGAGTTCCCTTTCTGCTTCTGTACCATGCTGTGATGCAGTCAGGGAGAGCCTTGCCAAGATATTAGGGCAGTGGTGTTTGGTACTTCCACCCAACAGAACCAGAGGCCAACTTATTCTTCTTTCTCTTCAAGTACACAGTCTCAGTTACTTTGTTACAATAACAGGAGATGGAGTAATATGGTCATTCTTCTAAAGTATTTGACTAAGTATTTTTTTTCCAGCAAATAGTCTTTGGTTGGAACACTGTCCAGAAATCACTCATTTTGAGTCTTCCAAGATTACCCCATCTTCTTCTTCTTTTTCTTCTTTTTTTTTTTAGAGTAGAGAAAACAAATTGGGAAAAGAGAGACAAGCTGCTTGGACCATTTTTTTAAATTACAATACAACATTGTAATAAAACCTGCAAACAGCAACTGAAGGAAGGGTTTATTTGGCTCATAGTTTGAGGATACAGTTTATCATAGCAGGGAAGTAATGGCAGCAAGAGCTCGAGGCACCTGTTAATATTACATCCATATTCAAGAAAGGGAGAGAGAAGAACGCTAGTGCTCAGCTCACTTTCTCCTTTTTACTCAGTCCAGGATCCCAGTTCATGGAATGATGCGGCCAACAGTTAAGGTAGGTGTTTCCACCTCAATTAAGCTAATGTATACAGTCCTAACCTAGAGAATCCTTCACAGGTGTGCTTGAAGGCATGGCACCTAGGTGATTTTAGATACCATCAAGTGCACAATGTGTATTAACCATTACAACTACTATGTACAAGGCTTCGCTATAAAAACATTGAGAGGTCTTCAGAATCTATGTGAGGCCAGGCAAAGTTATTCTTAGAGGAAATTCCAGTATAAGCAGTCATTTACTTCATGTCTACTGTAAGTTATGTCCTGTGGAAAATACTTCACCCTCACTATCTTTCATGTCTTCATCTATATATTGGGAAGTTGGTGTTAATACTTCAATTCTACACTTGATCTTAGCCAAAAGGCTAATGTAGGGCAAGGGATGGCCAGACTGCAGCCCATGGCTTCGGAGAGGCTAGCTCACAGGGAGGGACCCTGGGAGGGACACATGGATAGCCCAGCAAAGTACAAGTGGATGGGATCTGCATGAGCCGGCTGGGGGTAGGGCGGTGGTGGAGGGCAAGGAATGGGGGTGAGAACATAGGGAAATGGGAGGGTTAAGCTGGAGTGGGGATGGAGTGGGAGAGAAGAGAAGGAGATACCATGATAGATGAAGATATCATGGGAGTGAGAAGAAGCAGGGTGCTGGGGAAGCTCTCAGGAATCCACAGGGATGACCCCACCTTGGACTGCTGGCAGTGATCGAGGGGGTACCTGGACTTGTCTACTCTGGTAACTAGTCTAGTGAATACCCTAACTGTCATCATAGAGCCTTTATCCAGTGACTGATGGAGGCGGATGAAGGGATCCATGGCTAGGCGCCAGGCTGAGATCCAGGAATACAGTCCATGGTAGAGAGGAGGGATTCCGTGCTGGGGGACATTGAGATCATGATGGGAAGACATGCAGAGATGACTGGCCACACTGGTGGAGACCCATGAACTGTGGACTAGTGGCTGTGGAGACCCCATGGGATTCGACTAGGCCCTCTGGATATGGGAGACAGTTGTTTAGCTTGAACTGTTTGGGGGACATCTCGGTTGGGGGATCACGATCCATCCCTGGTGCATGGGCAGGCTTTTGGGAGCCTGGTGCCTGCAGTGTGGCACCTCGTGCAGCCTTGGTGTGGCGGGAGAGGCTTGGACTTGCCTCCGCTCGGTGTGCCAGGCTCTGCTGACTCCCCATGGGAGACCTTGATTTGGAGGATGTGGGGGTGGGGGTGGCTTGGGAGGGAGGGCTGGGGGGTGGGAGGAGGGAGGAGGGAGGATCTGTGGGTGGTATGTAGGGTAAATAGAAAATTTCATAATAGAAAAATACTTCAATTAAGGGTTGAAAATTAGAGGCTCTAGAGTTTAAAATGTTTTGAACCTTAGATGCCATGAATAAAAAAGAAACCTCATTTATCAAATTTCTTCATTCCTTCTCCAATAGGAGGGGCCTCATTACCATGACATAATCACAAGATCAATCTATGGAAGGATCTGGGTCCAGTATGGAAGCATTAAGGAGGGCAGAATATGGGCAATGTATCATACACAGCCCTCAAGGAGGGCTTCATAAATGCTGGTGCCCACTGTTGTTGCTCATTATTAGTAACTATTACTAATTCCTGTCCCTGGAGCACCACAGTAGAACATGCTGTCAGAATACACAGAGGAAAGTCTAGCCCAGTGATGGAGTTGGCTCATCTTATTGCCACTTAAGAAACAGCTCTTCTCCCTCCTCACATGTGTGATGCACATTCTCAGAGCTTCTTTCTGAACCCACCATCCTTGAGGTTCCCAGAATAACTTCTGAAGAAGCTGAGATGACGCTCTAGACTGTTCTCAGCCATGACTCAGAGAACCCTGGAGTGCACTGCATTGCAAAACAGGATTCTAAAGTAAGATCTTGACACTTGTCCAGGTCAGCAATATCACCTCCAAGGATAGAATTCTGTCTCACGGGTCTGACAGTCACTTTCTCTCAGGCCTTGTCAAGTCACATAATATTGTCTCCCACCCAGGGTGTTAGTCCTAATCTTTCAGGCTTCTATGAGAATGTTGGGAACTATTTGGGGTCCTGTCATCAGAGCTATGCCAGCTTCCACTTTTTCATTTCTCATGGCTATGCCAGCCTGAGTCAAGCTGCTTGATCCTCATCATTAAGATCTAGTTTTTACAACAATTCCGTAAGGCAGGCTTTGTTATTTCTACTTCACTCGTGAGGAAAGACATACTCTTCCAAGAGATTATGCACCTTGTTCAAGGTCCCTCAAATCATCTGAGGTAAAGGAAGGAGTTTAAACCAGGCCATGAGTATCAACGTTACTTTCATCTGTCCATGACAAAGTCATCTTCAATATTGAAAGTAACCACTTCCCAGGATTTTGCCTTTATTGATTGTTTTATGAACATTTTGTTTTAGTGATACATGCAGCATTAGTTTTTACAAGTTCCAAAGCAGGTTTCTTTTAATCTCTGTAGTGACACTGAAGGGTACCAACCACTTCTTCAATTTGGAGTTCATTCAACTGAGGCATAGACAGGTTAAGTAATTTTCCCACTTCACCTAGCAGGTTGGATTTGAGAGTTATAAGACAGAGTTACTACAGATATCCTAAAAGTCAAAAGAACCAAGTTCAACTTGTGAGATATAGAATGGACAGATCATCTTACAGAGGCAGCCTCTGAGCTGGCTTTTGATCGATGGGTTAAGAGTTTGCTAAGGAAAGTAGTTTCTTGGAGTATTAAAAATGGGACACCACACAGGCATATATAGGGTCTAGTTAAGGAAAAGTCCATTTTTAAGAGTAATTTGGATTCAAGATGGGTGGGCCTGGCACCTGTGAGAGATGTTTGCAGGGGAACCTGGGAAGAATTGAGGAAGATCTTGTATATAATTCTGGTGAGCTCTGTAGGAACTCTTTGGGAATAGAGTTCCTACAAAGTGTGAGAATCTTACCCATGGGCCATAACAGTTCAGAAACTATGCCTATATATGGGATAACAGTTAAATGTCAACTAGAGGAGTATGATTTGGGCTTTGGTGGGCATCACACAGCAAGAAAGGCTCTACAGTGCCTGTCATCACTAGTAGAATTCAGAAGCCCATCCATCTGTTCAGAAGGATGCTAGACACAAGAGTAATGGTTTTCAAATCATTATTCAAATCATTATTCAAACCACCTTAATTTGAAGCACAGTTATTTACACATTCATTGACTCTTTATTTTTCATTCAATAAACATCTCGGACACTGGTCTTATGCTGGGATGTGAAGAACATGACAGGTTTCCTGTCCTCAAGCATCCCATAGTTTAGCTTGATAGGTAAACAGATGAATACAATGAAGGTGAAATGTAGAGGCATGCATAGGCACATGGAGCATGAAGAAAGAAGGCATCAACATTCCCAGGATATATGAGAAAAGTTATACTTGGGGAAGAGTTTTAGAAGTAGGAGATGCTGTAGTTGATCTTAAAGGAGGAACTTAAATGACAGGCAAAGGAATGAAAGGAGTTGCATGGAGTGGGAATGTTGTGGAATATTTAAGATATGTTACATTCATTTATGCTGTGGAATATTTGTTGATGCAAAGAGGTATTGAATTTTATGTTGCATTTGTTTAACTCTGTGAAGCTGTGTTACTCTGCTTGCCTAAAACACCTGATTGGTCTAATAAAGAGCTGAACATCCAATAGCTAGGCAGTAGAGTGATAGGCAGAGCTGCTAAGCAGAGAGAATAAATAGGAGAAATTTAGGCTTGAAAGAAGAGAAGGGAAGGAGAGAGAAAAGGAGAGGAGGATGCTAGGTTCCAGCCACTTGGCCACACAACCAGCCACAGAATAAGAAGTAAAGAAAGGTATATAGAATAGAGAAAGGTAAAGCCCAGAGGCAAAAAGTACATGAGATAATTTAAGAAAAGCTGGCTAGGAAGGCATTCATAAGTAAGAATAAGTCTCCGTGTATTTATTTAGGAGCTGGGTAGTGGACCCCCAAAGAGAAAAAAACCCAGGTACATGGGAATAATAATACTGGAGATAACACAGAGTAGTCAGAGGTTGTGGCAATGTAGTTAACACCATCCTAGAAGATGGCATGGAGTAAAGATGGCAGACAGGTCATCATGACCCAGGTCACAGTGAGCTTTGAATCCATGGGAGGAATACGAATGTTGTTTCTGAAGACGGTGCTGAAGTAGTCTCTGTAAACCAGATATGGTAAGACTCTGACTTGAGTGGTAGGAAGGAAGACCA
The DNA here is from genome assembly GCF_949786415.1 of Peromyscus eremicus. Taxonomy (NCBI): domain Eukaryota; kingdom Metazoa; phylum Chordata; class Mammalia; order Rodentia; family Cricetidae; genus Peromyscus; species Peromyscus eremicus. The sequence goes on along the minus strand of NC_081439.1, from coordinate 22,219,410 downwards.
AGAGAGTCCAAAGGAAGGTTCAGTGATCATAGAGAAAGGGCTCAGAGAGAGGCGGTTCAGGAATTAGGAAGTTTGTGACATTAAAAGAGATCCTTTCTAAGTGTCAAAAAAAGGAAGTTAAAGGTGTGGAGATAGGAGTTCTTGCTTAAAATAGAATGATGAAAGAGGGGAGCATTAGGAGATGAATAAACTGAGATGGTGTTCAACCATATGAATGTTTAAATGTTGAAATTAATCCAGTATATGGTAGAGAACTCAGAAGGTGCCAGTTCTTGAATGCATATAGGGAATGTCTTTACATTTGGAGAATTTGTGGCAGTATTGTTAGAGAACTTAAATAATGAACAGGAACATATTTTGAAGAGGAGTGAAAGAATAATGGCCTCTGAATTAATAATGAGAAGCCAAGAGAATGGCAGCATAAGGTAAGAGAAGGGCAGGTCTCAGAAAAGAGCAGAGATGAAATATTAAGGTCTGTGTGTTTTCAACAGAATAAAGATTCCAGAGGGTGCCATGGAAACTGTTCAGACAACTAGGGTTCCTTTCCCACTTCTACTGGCTTGTGAGATCACTCTGCCAAAGTCCTTCCTAGCCATGCATGGTTCAGTGGAAGGACCAGGGAATTACCTCCCAGAGAAAAACTAGACAGGAGTAAAAGTATAAATACCCCAAATCGAGTCAATCCTCAGTTGAGTAACTTTAAGATATTCAACTTAAATAATAAAATGTTCCACCCAAGAAGATGAAGTTACATTTTCTCACAATGGTAAATGGTTTTATATTTTACCATCTAGGCTAAGTATGGTGGTGCATGTCTTTAATCCCAGCACCCAGGAGACAGAGGTAGGCTGATCTTTATTAATTTGAGGCCCACCTGTTCTACATAGTAAGTTCTAGTTCACTACCTATCTCTTTTTCCTCTTTTCCTTATTTTTTAGAAAATTTCGTACATGAGTATTGCATTTCCTCCATTTCCACCCATTTATCACAACTCTCCAACTCCCTCATATTATGACCTCTTATTCTAAAATTATATTTGTTTTCTGGAGAGAGAGAGGAGAGAGAGAGAGAGAGAGAGAGAGAGAGAGAGAGAGAGAGAGAGAGAGAGAGAGAGAGAGAGAGAGAGAGAGATACCCTAATGAATCCATTTAGTGTTGTTTGTATTTAAGGGTGGGCACTTGGATGTATGCCAAGGAACGGCATAACTGGACCATACGTAGATCTATCTTCAGCATTTTGAGAATTCTGCAGAGTGGTTTTTACAGTGGCTGCAGCAGTCTGTCAAACCATCAGTGAATGAGGATTCCCCTTTCTCTGATTTTTCACCAGTACTTCTTGTCAGCTATCTTCTTGATCTTCCTGCCATTCTGACTGAGATGAAATCTCAAAATAGTTTTAATATGTATTTGTAACTGTTATGGATGAGAACACTTTTTGAGATATTTCTCAGTTACTTTCCTTTCTTCCTTTGAGAACTCTGTGTTCAGATTCATAGTTCACTTTTTAATTGGGTTATTTGTTTTCATGATTATTTGTTTATTTAGTTCTTTATATATCCTGGATATCAATCTTCTACTGGGTGTGTAGCTGACAAAGATTCTTTCTCCTCTTTGGGCTCATTCACTCAATTGATTGTTTTCTCTGTTTGTAGAAATTTGTTAGTTTCATGAGGTCCCACTTGTCAATTGTTGGTCTTAATTTCTGAGCAAATAGAGTCCTGTTTAGAAAGTCTATACCCATACCTGAATCTTGTAGGGTACTGCATATATTTTCTTCTAGCAGTTTCAGTGTTTCAGGTTTTACGTTGAAGGCTTTGATCCATTTGGAGTTGATTTTTATGCAGTATTATAGATATCATATTAATTTCATTCTTCTACATGTGGACACCAAGTGTTTCCAGCAGCATTTATTGAAGATGCTTTCCTTCATCCAGTGTATGTTTTTTTTGGCATCATTGTCAAATAGCAGATGGTTGTAGTAATGTACTCAAGTTTGGATTTTCTATGCTGTTCCATTGGTATATATGTCTGTTTTGGGCCACTATCATGCTGTTTCTATTAGTATGTTATTTCTATTACTATTACTATACCATTACTTTGCTAGCATTTTCATCTCTTTATCTCTGTTCCTCATCCCCTGAGTTACATTTCCTGTGACTACAATTGGAATCAACTGTTATACATAGAAATGCTTGTCTCACAGTTGCCTTGTGCAGGGGATCAAAATTAACACAGAGGTAGCTACAAGGAGACTACCAAGTCATAGTAAAGGAAGAACCTGGTGTCATAGAGATGTTGGTATCAGGGAAATCTGTGTCTGGAAGTCTCCTATTAGGAGTGTTGTTTAAGAATAGGTATCACAGGAGAAAGTGAGGTCAAGATCATGATGGAGAAAACCACAGACAGCTGACCCAAGCTGGTGGGAGCTCACGGACTCTGGACTGACATCTGGGGAGCCTGCATGGGACTGAACTAGGCCTTTTGAATGTGGGTGACAGTTGTGTGGCTAGATCCATTTGGGGAACCCCTGGCAGTGGGATAAGGACTTATGCCAGGTGCATGAAATGGCTTTTTGGAACATACTCCTTGGGGTGGGATACCTTGCTCAGCCTTGACACAGGGGGGAGGGACTTGGTCCTGTTTTAACTTGGTATGCCAGACTTTGTTGATTCCCCAAGGGAGGCCTTACCTTCTCTGAGGAGTGGCTGGAGGGGTGGGATTGGGAGAGATGTGTTGGAGCCCATTTAGGTTTCCTAGTGGCTTTACCCAGCAGGTCTGCATAAAGAAGATGATTGGACCGTGGACCTGAGTACCAGGTGTTTGATATGGTCTACACTTGGCTGTGCTGGAGGGAGGTCTTTTGCTCCACTCCTTGGCATTCCTTTAAAAACCCTATGGCACAGACAGTCAGGGCCCGATGGATTAGGATCCAGGCTCTCCTAAGGTTATCCTGTATTTTCTATCTGTTTCTCTCCCCTCTTTACTTCTAATATTTCCTGCTGCTCCTACTCAAGAGTACTCTGGGGAAAAGTGGAGGTGGGATGGCCCCCCACAGAGGTGGGGGCGACAGGAGAAGGGGAGGGAGAGGGAACTGGGATTGGTACGTAAAATGAAAAAAAAAAACCCCACAACTTTTAAAACAAACAAACAAACAAATAAATAAATAAAAGAATAGGCAGGTAAGAGGCACAAGTGGAATTAAGTAAAACGGTTCTTTTTTCTGGACTTAGTGGTCCTATATTGTAGACTTGGAAGTACTGGGGGTTTCCAGGTATTCCTTGGAGTTAATGGTCTACATCATAATATACAAGTACAGAAATTGGAATGATGTAAAGCTCTGCTAGGATTGAACTTATACTTGAATATTAGTCATAAAGGTGGAGTTGGGAAACTCTCGTCCTTTTTGGAAACATTCACATGCATGGGGGAAGCGGAGAATCAACAGGGAAGTACTATTTTAAAAGTTGGCACAGGTAAAAATAACGGCCTCAAAGAAGCTTCAGTTCAAAGATGGTAACATGCAGAGCTTTATAAACTGCCACAGGACAGACTGGACTATCTATCAGAAGGTGAAAATCAGGTTAAGTAAGAATGGGTACATAGTTCAAACATGAGTATTCTGAAATAATCCTCAAAATTCCAGAAAACCTAGAAATGCCCTGGTCCTTCTTAAAAATTAACAAATTTCCAGTAAATCTCTATAATATTTTCACAGCAGGGGGAGGTGGTGGAATTACTACTATATTTCAAAAGTGTGCCTCTCTATTTGAGTTTAGTCTCACCCTAGGAAAATTCCTTATAAGTTGGTCAATGGCTGTACTTTATCCACGGAAAGGCAGAGAGAAATCCTGTTTTCTGCTCTGTTGGGAAATCTGCTTTGAACGTGAATTTGAGCTACACTAACTGAGAACTTCCCATTTTATATTTCGAGAGCTTGTAGTTTGCACTGGGTCTGGCTATGGGAAAAATGAAAGGGTTTCCCTCCCCGAAGCTATGCATGTACTACATGAAAGAATCACAGAAAGATTACTTCTCAACAATAGACACTCACTGGGTTTCAAACCATATATAAAACAAGCAAAGCAAACGTAAGTGGGGAAACAGCTTCCTCTCTACAGAACCCAAGAGCATGGCTGGCACTGGTCCCTTACACATCCCCTAAGATAGTAACACATAGCATTTTAGCAGTCTTGTCTCTTGTCCACTTTCAAGGCTACATGACACAGACAGTCGAGACTATGTCTTCCAATTTTAGTGCTGCTGTAGTTGGCATTCTTGCTTCCAAATGGAAGCTTCAGTGGAAGCTTAGGTCCAGACCAGAGTGAATTCTTTTGAAAATTAGGTGCTAATTTTTGCACCTTAAACAAAGCATTTTTTCTTGAGTTTCTTGAACAACTGAGCAAGAATTAATGCTTAAATAGGTAAAAGAGGGAAAATACTCCCTGGGAGGCAAGAAGAAAAGAATTAAAAAGAAAAAACTGAGACAAACGGTAAAAGCATCTAAACATTATCTGGTATGTGATACAATATGTTTTACATAAAAATAGTGTGAGTGCTTGACCTAGAGGGACACACGTGTATTCTAGTCATTAAGGAGGCTGAGACTGGAAGGTTGAATCAAAATCAAGATCAAACTAGGCTGAGCAGAGTGTACCAGGCCAGTTAGGGTGCCAGGGAAAGCCTGTCTCAAAAACCAATAAACACCAAAACCCAAGGAAATAAATAAGTAAATCTAAAAATAAATTTTAAAAAAGGCAATATGAAATTAAGAAATAACAAGGTCCGAATGAATCACAATATGCTGGAGGATTCTGCAGTGACATACATTATGTGAGAGAATATTACCACGTGAATTTTATTTTGATGAAAGTGTAAAACTCTGTTTTTTCTGCTGTTTGCACTATCAACATTTACAAATGCTGTCAGGTGTGATAATAAGATACACAGAGATTCTTTTAAAATTTTATTTTTATTTGCCTAGATGAGATTCTAACAGTCCATTTAGGACCCATATGATGCATCATTTAATATGTCCTGAGAGCTTGCGGGGGGGTCCCAGATTTAATCCTCAGAATATAGGGTGAAGGAAACAAACCTGAAACAACTCCACCCAAACAAAACTCTGTGCTTCTCAGACTGCTAGTAGAAACCTGAGCAGAAGAGATAGTTACTGTGCATAATTCATAACTAACTGTTTACATGCAATTTCTCCATGTAGTTAAACTGTTGGGTTTTTAAAAAAGAAAAACAGGACTCTCCATATAGGTCACCAAGAAATGATTCCACATGAGTAGCTCTTCAAGTTTCTACACTGTATCAGATTCCAATCCGGGTTGGTCCTGTTATTTAAGCAGTGTGGGAACTTTCATATGCAAATCCCAACTTCTAAATTTTGTATGCGTGTATTTTTGTGGATTGTGGTCAGGAAACTGGAAAGGGGTGCATGGGAATGTGAGGAAAAGACTTAAGGAGGGAGCGGGAAGATAATAGAACACATGTGGGGATAAGTGAAAGGGGGAATATTGGCAGCCAAGGTACAAATGAGGAAGGGGAGAGGAACAACTCAACCAAAATTATATATGAAAATGCCATAAGGAAGCCCATAAAAGGGAAAATGATAATAAAATGTTTCAGGGGGCAGCTTAGAGCTTGAGATTCTATTTGGTGTGGGTGGTGTAGAACAGACACCCAATGAAGCCTCTTCCTGTCCTCTTAGCTTAGATGAGGTGACTTGATGTGGGATGCCTTGTTAGGGCTTAGTACCCTAGAGCAACTCTTACCCACGCTAAACACAGTACTGGAATTTTATGATGTAAAATGGGACCTGGGAAATATTAGTGTGTGGATCCCCAACTGCTACCATGAACAAACTAAATGCTATGGTGACAGCAAGAGCCCCATAACTATGTGGAATCCCATACAGTATGTCCCAAAGATGTCCCCTGAACAATTCATACCAATGCACATTTAATTTGCATTTGAAAGGTTTGCATCAGTGATCTCAAACATGTTTAACTTTGAAAATAAAGCTGAAAATTAGCTTATGTATATGCATAATACAAATTACATATAAACTCTGTAAATTGTAAAAAGTACACAAACTCTAAGCCTTTCTGCCTAAAAGACATCACTTTGACTATCGCTTTATGGCTCCATTATAAATCTGCTCCAAACACTGTCAATGAGAAAATGAGTGTTAGTAGGTGTTTTTCAACTGCTCACTGGAAAAAACAGAGACTTGGTTTGCAATGTAGGCACCAGGACTTACTAGCATAGAATTCTGGGGATTTTCTTATACCGTCATGGGCTCGTCTGCACTATCACATACCCAGTGGCCAAGCTAGAAGTTCAGGGGCTCCATTCTATTTCTTGATATCTCTCAGTCTCCACTTCAATGTACACAGCAAAGTCCTAACAGCTATGCACAGATTTTCTTTACTGGTCTGAGCCAATCTCATCCAGACTCTTTTAAGTAGTTTTAATGGCTTCCTGCTTCACTCTGGGTTTCCATTTTCCACATAGTATATTCAGAATGGAATTATTAAATGTTGACTTATGTTATTTTAAAATTGCATCTGATGTATTGGGGGAGGGCATGGGACTGTCGTAGCACTTGTGTGGACGCAGAAGCCAGTTTTCTCTTTCCACCATGTGGTCAGGCTTGGCAGCAACAGCCTTTACCTGCTGAGCCATCTCGCTGGCTTGAGTTGCCTTACTCGATTCTATTGCCTAAAACTCTTTTGGCTCCTCTCTTGCCTGGAATAAATCCCAGGCTTCTTTTCATGGTCTAGACAAGGGGTCGACACTCCTTTTCTGTAAGGAGACAGTAAATATTTTAGGCTTTGTGGGCCAGACAGTCTGTTACATTTCATATAATATGTAATCATAGAGTAGAGGTAGCCATTGATAATACATGAATGTTGGGTTGTGGTTGTATTTCAAGGAAAGTTGATTTATAAACATGGATATCTGGCTGTTGCTCATTTGCCAACTTCTACTCTCAATACCCTCTCTCAGTTCATTGGCCATCATTTCTCATCTTTCCACACCATGTTTTCATTTGTAGATCAAGAACCTTCATACGGCTCTTACTTTACTTTCCCCAAAGTCAGTAAACGTTATTTCCTCCCTTCATTGGCGGCCTGCTTGACTTTTCCCATTTAAACTCTAGACCACAACTTAAATATCATATCCTCATGGAAGACTTCCCTGACTCTCTTATACCTGTACCAATATTACCTTCTTCTCTGGTACCTTAGTCTTTATTTCCATGACAAATACCATAATTTGTAATTATCTATGTATTTTGTTTCACTTTTTAAAAAAGGAATCTATCTTCCACACTAGGTCATACAGCCAAGAGAAGAATGGACCAGACCCATTTTATTTGTTATTTCACATAAACAGCACCCACCCTATGCCTGCAACACAGTGGTTGTGTAATAAACAGTTACCAGATGAATACATTTCATGTCTTTGAGCATTATTCTCCTCACTTGTAAAATAAAAATAACAGTGCAAATTTATGCCAAGTAACAATGTTTCAGTCAAAGATAGACTGCATAAAAAACAAAAACAACAAAAAGGGCTGGGTATGGTGGTGCACACCTTTAATTCCAGCACTTGGGAAGCAGAGGCAGAAGGATCTTTGTGAGTTCAAGTCTAGCCTGGTCTATAAATCAAGTCCCAGGACAGCCAGGGCTGTTACACAGAGAAACCCTCTCTTGAAAAACAAACAAAACAAAACAAAACAGCAGTAATAACAAAAAACACAATCCCTCCACAACCAGATGGACTACATATAAAATGGTTGTGATTACCTTGACTAGTAATGCTATAACATAATTTGTGTAATTATAGGCCATAATGTTTACCCAATGACAAAATTACCTAGTGATACACTCTCCAGCACATGTCCCCATCATTAAGTGATGGATAAACATATTTGCCTTAAAGGACTCCTATGATGATTAAATACACCAAATACCCAAAGAAGTGCCTGGGACTCAGACTCCTTCCTTGTGCTTGGTTCTCTTCTGCATAGATATAGTATTAATGGATAGGGTAATTTCTTACCAACACCATCCATTCTTTTAATTGGTATTTGAGTGGCTGATGATCAATCACCCCTGTCAGAACATTCAGATTATTCTGTTTGCATATTTATAATTGGAGCTAAAGATCAGAAGATCAGACATTTGATGGCAATTACCTTTTTTCTATTTAAATTAATTTACTCCAAAATTGTTTCTCTAGACATAATAGTCAGTGAAGGTGGAATCTTTGCCTAGAAACAAGCTCTAGTCTTAAGTATGGGTGGTATCCATTTTTAGATTTGGTACATTTCTAGAAAATGGAGTAGAACCAGACATTCTTAATGTATCTTTGGATAAGCAGTCTTTAGAGACTATAGAAGGTCATGATAGAAATAGGGGGAATAGAATTCAAGCAAGTAGAGAGAAAGCACCATGGGGCAGTGGAAAGATGACGACACATATACTGACCTAGAGTCCTCTCACTCCCAACACCCAGTGTCTAGCGTCAGCTCTTTCCAAGACATTTTCTCAGATAACTGAGTTTGTGTTACCTACATACATAGTATGGGTATGGTGAATCTTCAGTCAGGTTTCTAACCGGTGAGCATCCTAGGAAACACTATCCCTAATGGGACCACTCTTGGATGTCACCCAAAGTATCAAGAATTCTCCTGTAGACTCCAAGTTGCCCTCCTGGGACCTTGTCTGATACTACATCTTTGTTTGTCCCCCACCTTCTTCCTACCACCCTAATTCAGTTTTCTTATGAAGTCTTCCCATTGGACTACTTACAAATGGCTTCTGATCTTGGAGTGAGCTTCTAGAAGCTTAACTTAAGACACTAAACACATTTAATGATTGAAAGTTGACACTCTTATAAACTATCATTTCCCTCCCATCTCTACACTTTGGGTAAATTTTTCTGGAAAATATACATCACCTTATGTATATCTTCATAAACTTATTTAAACCTAAGCTTGAAAATACTTAATGCCATTCAACAATTCTGAACCAGAAAGAGGAGAGGAAGAAGTAAATAAGAAATGACTGAATTAAAAGTGTAATCTCCCATGTCAGGGCCATACTGGGAACATGTTCTCTGTATCAAAACATGTTGAAATAAGCATCACTAATAAGGGTCATTCTATGCAAAGGATGACTGGAATGTTCTTTTAAACCAAAGAAATGCCAATCTGCATTAGGCTTACATAAAGATTTCTCTGAGCAAAGAGGTAATTACAGCTTGACAGATGCCTAGAATAGCCTTGATTCTATGTTTCTTTTTCAATCTAGAGGTGGGCAGATAACACCCTAGTGCCTCTCTGAATTAATAGCTTATAAAAGTTAGAAGAAAAAAATGTAATGAGTTCTAATGTTTAGAGTATATAAGCCTTGCAAGTACCTTCTTACCCCTTCTTCCAAGTGTATTGAACTTTCAGCCCACAGGCTGCATGCAGCCTAGCATAGCTATGAACGCAGCCCAAACCCAAATCAAAAACTAACTTAAGACGTGATTTTTTTTTTTTTTACTAGTGTAGAATTTTTGGTAACTCATTTGCACAGTTCTGGAGTGTGAACTCTGTAAATGACAACATTGTGTCAAAATGTCACAAGACTGGACAGCTTGCAAGTTTTAATAAATGAGGAGTCGATCTAAATTTTTTTTCTTGAATGGTAATGGGTAGAATCTTTTTTGGTTCATAATGGTTTCCAGTTAATTTTCCCTTGTGGGATCTTGGGCTCTGGGCCTTGCTATTTACTGGAGGCATAACTCTATGAAAATGCCCCACTTCTTGGAGTTCCTCATTTTCAGGCAGAAATTAACAAAGACCCTGTGGGTGAATTTAGTATTTTGAACAGGAAAACCACATTGACTACTCAGATCTATTAATTATGGAAGCCCTTATTCACTGAAAATTAATATTGGCAGAGGCTACAAAGAGGAAATATTTCCCACACTACTTTGTAGATACTTTGCTTTGTGGGAAGTTGATTAAAAAATATAGGATAGGCTTTGTCTGATGTTCACAAGTGTAAAATTTCCAACAATTAAAATGTATGTAACCATTACATGTGCTGCATCATAAGAAGTAGTCTGCTATTTACTTTCGGCGGGGGTGGGGGGATGGGGGGACAGTGTCTCTTTCAGAACAGCTAAGTTTTATCTGTCCATAATGGATGATTAACTTGTTCTAAGCTTGTGTGAATTACCATTTGCTTAGATTTGTCTGCTTATTGCTAATTATGCTAATTAAAGTTTTAAATGATCATAAGAGATATTTAGCACTCACAAACAATTCTTCAAGGTACACTTTTTTTTTTTGATAAAATCTGCAGCCACCCTAGGATTATGGGACATTGGCAAAATAGGTTGGATCTTTGGACTCTTCATTTAAAAGACAAGGGGTAACTAAGATAGCAAAGCCAAAAACCCAGGAATAACAACACCAGCCAGAGGAGATCCCAAGATATTCCTGTGAACTGATGGAGGAAAACTACAAACACTGTGTGCAGGGAAGGAAGGGGCGGGGGCTTGTGGTGTCTCATGAATCAGAAAGCTGCTGGGACTGCTCACAGGTCCTCATAAGAAGTAGGCGATTCTCATGATGGAAATCAACCAGAGCACAAGCTGCAGATACACACCATAGCTAGCGCAACAGCTGCGGAACCAGAGTAGGGAGAATCAGGTACACATTTACCTAGACGACCATGACTAACGATGTATGGGAGTCAGAGACACCTGCATCAGCTTGATTCCAACAGATGTGGATATAATCCATCTATCCATAAATAGGTAGGAAGAAAAAAAGTCTGTGAAGCATAGAGTGGGAAGCTGCTTGGTTTGTACATATATATTAATGTCAACTGGGAAATGAGAAAAACTGGTTCTACACAACTGTTCCGGAAGAGAGGAAAAAGAGCTAAGAAAAGGATACTCTGCTAATTTAAAAAAATGTGTATCGTAGGAAACTAATAAGCAATCACTCAGGAGAAAAGATCAGATAGAACAAGGGGACTAAACTATTATACAAATATATTTGTCCAGTGACAATCACAAGAATGAGAATATACATCTTTGAAATTTTTAGAAGTTACACATGCATACACACAAACATACCTATTCACCTTTTCTTTATGTGTGTGTGTGTGTATATGTATGTGTAAAATCATAATGCAGTGGATGCTAAGTATATAGTTCCACAGAAAATAGACATGAATAAACACTTGTCTAGTATACTACTGTTCCTAAGAATGGAGAAGGGTTAGATCATATCGTCATATTAAACAATGGGAGATGGAGGTGAGGTGCAACTCAGTGGTAGAGCCATGGCTAGCATGCATAAAGTCATGATTTCAGTCACGAGCAACTTAAAGCAAAACAAATGAAAAGCCACAAAAGAAGACTTCATTGAAAAATGAAAATTTAAAATAAGTGAGACATAATAGGGGAACAAGGGTATGATTTGTGTTTCTTTGAATACATATGTTATAGAGTTGACTTAGGAGTTGTGCAAATGTTATATATAATCTTAAGGTTCAATTAAAATTTAAAAAGCAATTCTCAAAGATTGCATGTCAAATGAAATGAAGAACATCCATATCCAGTTGGTGGGATGGTTATAGTTACACATAATTTTAGGAACAAAATTAAATTAAAAAGCTGTCCCTGGGAATTACATGTAAGACAAAATAATTAGATCCCTTAATCCAGTTATTGGCAGAGTGACATAAAATGGAGCTCTCCCAAATGAGTATGCAACAGTCACATGATACCTTTGAAGCATATGACACGAAGACAAACTGAACCACACTTTAAAAAATTAACTGCTCGGTCTTTTTATTTTCCTTTCACGGATATATGTATTGGGGGGGGCACATCCATATATGTGTATTCACATATGTGGGGGTGCATGCATATATATGTACATGTGTGCATGTCTTTGCATGTGTGTGTAGGCCCAAGGTTGATATTGGGACTCTTTTCTGATTGATTTTTTCACCTTATTCACTGAGGTTGGGTCTCTTAATCAAACCCAGGGCTTGCTGACACGGCTAGTCTCACTAACCAGCTTGCTCCAGGGATTCCACGTCTCTGCCTTTGGGGTGTGCAATTACAGGTGAGCAGCCACATGTAGCATCTGGCCTTTCCATGGGTTCTAGAGATCTGTAGTCCTCAGGTTTGTGAAGCAAGTGCTTTAACCAAAGAAACACCTCCCAGTTCTATCACTGTTTTTGTTGGTTTGGTTGGTTTGATTTGAGACAGTCTTCTTATGTGGCTCTGGTTAGCCTGGAATTCTATGTAGCCTAGGCTGGGCTCAGACTGAGTCACTGTGATCCTCCTACCTCAGCCTCCTGAGTGCTGGGATTACAGACTCAAGTTACCAGCCTTGGCTAATAAAAATATTTTTAATGTGTTCTGTAGTCACACTATTTGTGGTATTGTTGCTGCTGAGAGGCTGCTGTGTATTTGTGACATAGGATGTAATCAAATAACAATGATGTTAATGAGAATTGGGATTTATAATTTGAGGACAAGGAAAAAAATAAGGTAGGGGCTGGGATGTATATGAGTTGTCAGAGTACTTGCCTAGCTTGCAGGGGCCTGGGATCCATACTCAGCAGTCACATAAAACTGCACATGGAGGTGGAGGCAGGTGGATTTGAAGTTCAAGGTCATCCTAGGCTATGGGCAGAGGCAAGATTTAAGACTTTTCTTAAGATTTTATTTTTATTTTTGTGTTCATGTGTGTTTAATTGTGTGTTCATGTGTGTGCGTGCATATGTTCATGCCTCTGTGTGTGTCTGTGTGAAATTGAGTGCAGGTGACTGTAGAAACTAGAAGAAGCTATTGGGACCTTTGGAGGCAGAGTTATGGGTGATTGTGAACCACCCTGTGTGTACTGGAAAACAAATGAAGGTGCTCATTGTCTCTCTCTTTTGAAAATAAGTATCATACAATCTATTCTGATCATGGTTTCCCATCCTTCAACTCCTCCCAGATCCTCACTCTTTAATGGTTGAACCATCTCTTCAACCATCTGTGTGAGCTCATGGTGTATCAAACAGCATTCACGTACTTTTTTTTAGTTCTACCCTTATCAATAAGCACAATGGCTTTCAGATCACTAAATAGTACTTCCCAGTAATGGGAATAATGGGTCCTTGGAGAATTTACTGATTTCAGACATGAAGCAACAAACATACAAGTTGATCCTTGTTATATTTACAAAAACTACTGGGGTTATTTTGAAAGGAAAACAGCCAGCTTAAATAGGCTCCTACTTACTGGAAGTGGGCAAATTGAGCCGCAATGCAGAAAATACCAATGGTCTTAAATGCATCCAATATACTTAAATACACTGTATTTTATTATAATGATATTTTCCTTTAAAACACCTTTTTATGGTCCTTTGTTGGTACACTGTTTTGAAAATTGACTAAGCCAAGTGGTTTTTTTTTCTGTCTTTCACAGGAATTGTTCCTCCAAGTATACAAATAGTTCCTCTTCATAGAGTTTTTCAGCTAGTAATTGCAAAAGAAATGATGGAATCAGAACACTCCCCTTTTGCATGCAATCATTAACAAATAGATGGACCGTATCAAGGAGCATCAAAAGATGTTTATGTCTTCAATAGTGACACCTAGTACCACAACCTTCTCCATACAGAAGATTCTTGCAAGACTAATGTGAAATGGCCCCCAGAGAAGCAATCAACAGAATTCAGACTCTGAGACTGTCTATGAGATAAGTAACTTCTAAATAACTGTGGTGGTTTGAATAAGAATGGCCCCTCACCCATGTATTTGAATGCAGTCACTAGGGAGTAGCACTATTTCAGAAGACTAGTAGGATTGAGAGGTATGGTTTTAGCCAGGCGGTGGTGGCACACGCCTTTAATCCCAGCACTCAGGAGGCAGAGCCAGGTGGATCTCTCTGAGTTCAAAGCCAGCCTGGGCGACCAAGTGAGTTCCAGGAAAGGCGCAAAGCTACACAGAGAAACCCTATCTCGAAAACAAACAAACAAACAAACAAACAAACAACAAAAAAAAAGAGGTATGGTTTCATTGGAAGAAGTATGTCACTGGAGTGGGCTTTGAAGTTTCAAAAGCCCATTAGAGGCTCAGCAGCGTGTCTGCCTGCATGCTACAATGCTTCCTACCATGGTGATAATGGACTAAATCTCTGAAACTGTAAGCCAGCCCCAATTAAATGTTTTCATTTCTAAGAATTGCAGTGGTCATGGTGTCTCTTCACAACAACAGAACAGTAACTAGGATAATAACCTCTAAATAAATACAAATAAATGCTTTAAATAATAAAAGAATTAAAAAAAAGAAATGGAAACTGAAACCATTGATTTAGCAACAATCATGACACATAGACTTTATGTGGATCTGGACTCACATAAAATAAGAAATTTTTTTTGGCCAGACAGTGGTGGTGCATGCCTTTAATCCCAGCACTTGGGAAGCAGAGGCAGATGGATCTCTGTTAGTTTGAGGCCAGCATGGTCTAAAAGCGAGTCCAGGAAAGGCGCAAAGCTACACAGAGAAACCCTGTCTCGAAAAACCGAAAAAAAAAAAAGAATTTTTTTCTGAGACCAAGGAAGAGATTTGACTGACAAGATATTCAATCTTGTTAAGAAGATCTTGGTTTGTAAAGCGTAATGGTAATGTTGTGGGAGTTTCTTATGGAAAGGGCTTAGGTCCTTTTGGAGATGTAAAACCAATTATTACAGAAGGAATGATATGACATCTAGAGTTTTTTACAGTGTTACCTAAGGTTAAGGAAGCTCCAATTCAAGGACTGTTGAGTTTGGTGATGAGAATACAGGTTGACCATACTATTCCCTATAATTATGATTCTTTTCATAGTTATCCACAATAAAATGTTTCTAGAAAAACCTGCAGCCATGAACGATCAACAGCAGTGGCAAATGTTTCTTTGATTTAACCAGGATCCTCTCCATTCTTTTAACAATGCTATCAGAGTTCCTTTGGAGAGCAACCTTCTGCATATGAAGGTGATGGAAACCATGGCAGGGCTATCCTGGATCCCTTTTCCCAGGGACAAGCACAAAATCTATTTCTGGCTGATTCCTATGGTTAATTTTGGGTGCCAATTTGACTGGACTTAGAACTTTCAAAGTGTTACTTCTGAGTTTATCTGTGGGGGTTCGCAGAGAAGAATGGCATGTGATCATTGAACAGAGTAGCATAGGCACTATGCAACAGGATGGAAGTCTAGACAGAACAAAAAAGACTCTCATGTAGCTCTTCCATCTAGAGTAAGATGTTTTCTCCTGCTGTTGCTCCAGCACATGAAGCTGCAGGATCTTTGACCTTTGCGCTCCAGACTGGCCCTAGCAGCCCTGTGTGTCTCTTAGGCTTTTGTTCTTAGCTTGAGGCTTCAGCATGGGCCTACCTACCTCTGAGGCTTCTAGCTTATTGAACTGTGTTGGGCTACAGACTTCCCTGGCTTGGTACCTGGCGGACAGCCTTCCATGGATTTTTCTACTTTTGTGATCACATAAAACAGTACTGTTGCTTCCACTTCTTTGGATAACTCTATTACACCCTTCTAGCATATTTCACACCAGAGCGGCCATCATTTATTTAAATGTGAAAGTCACACCATATTGGACCAATAAATGCTCTGAAGAATTGATCTAGTGTATTGATTAAGAAATGTGAAGTTGGTAGAATAGACTCCCTACATTTGTGTATACTACTTAGAGAGAGGTTACATGGCAATGGGGAGTGAGACCAACATATGAAGAGATGGAAAATGCAAGATTCCTCACGAAGTCAAGTCTCTACACCCAGCTTTCCATGTGCCTGGCCACCTCTGCCTTTCATCTTTTTGTTCTTCCTGGCTTAAGGCATCTTTAACAGTGTTTCGTTACTTCAGACCAACAGGCTCTTACTAATCACAGCTGTACTACTTTAGGAAATACTGCACATTTGAGAACCCAAAGAGAGGGGTCTTGTGGAGGAAATTATAGGGAAAGGCTACTTTTAAGGGCCTCTCACATATTGTGCTGTTTTGTCATATAATGGAAACTTGTAGCTCACTGTGCTGAAGGAACATAATACAGGCAGGAAATTAAAGGGGATAAGAAACATGTTTTCTAAAAAAAAAAAAATCTGCACATTTAGAAGCTTTCCCTAAATTGTGCATTTTATTATAAGACCCAAGAGGTTTCCTTTGTTACTGTGTTAGGTGATTCAGTTTTGAAATTATCAAGCACCAAGCTACCCAGCTATCCTGAAGTGCTCCACCAGAAAGAACATTCCAAATGTTATTTCTGGAATTCAAAGTGAGCTGGTACTGTTGATTGTACTCAATGAAGAACAATCTGTTCCACTTCTAATATCCTTGATTTAACATTAAATATAAATGAAAACACCCCAGGGTAGAGTTTCAGAGCGTGTGATGAAAATTTAGCTTTGACATGCTTCTTGTAAAAATCCAAGAGTGTTCAGCCCACAAAGCAATCCCATCTATTAGACACAGAGATGGGGACTGTTCTGTTCATAAAAATATAAATAGAACAGCAGCAAGGTGCTAAAAGAGAAAGATAGGTTTTAACATTGGTAAGTTCCTCCGTGGATGAAGAATAAAAAATTTTTTTATCTTATGGATGCTTCAGTATTTGACACAGATGTGGCAACAAATCTTGCCCCCTTAGTTGTTT